>NC_133463.1:47565515-47750515 GCF_048565385.1 Saimiri boliviensis
AAATGGCTTAATTCAAACAATATTTGATAAATATGACTGAATACCTCTTTTTTATACAACAGTGGAAATATGTATGAAGTTAGTATACAAAGAAAGTGTCCACTCAGGCAATCTTATCTATTTCATCATAGATAGATGACTCTGAAAATGTTGACGTTTTCTGTTGAGAGGCCTTAGTTTAGAATCAGAGATGGGAGAGTTCCCTTGACACCCTTGAGGGAACACCTTCGAGACAGGGAGGCCTCAAACCCCTTGTGAAAGGGTGAGCACACAGGTGAGCAGGTGCAGGAGCTGGGCCAAATGCCTTTGGGCACCAGCAGAAATGAACCTTATACCAGCCCATGGCAGTACCTAGGGGTTGTGTGTGACCTCTGAAGTCCCAGAGGGCAAGTGATACAAGTGTTAACCAGCTCAATGGAGGGTCAGAGTGACATCCTTGTATACCCTGCCCTCTAGGTAACTGGGTTCTTGTCCGGCATCCAGGAAGAATCAGGTTACATTAACCTGAAGGATGGTGAATACAGAGATTTATTGAGTGGTGGAAATGGCTCTCAGTGGGTTAGGGAACTGGAAAGGGGAAGGAGTGAGTCTCTGGTGTTCAGCTGCCTCTTCTCTTGATATTCAGATGCTTTTTCTCTTCTCTCCTCTCCTTTTCTGCCATGCTACTCTGCTCCTCTGCCGTAGAACTTGGGGTTTTTATGTTTAGAGGGTGGGAGGTGTAGAGGGCCAAAAGGCAACATTTGGGCAGGAAAACAGGTCTGTGAAGTGTCTGGGACGGTCAGGAAGGTACATCTGCCGGGGATCTCTTGACCTTCAAGAGGGTCCCAAAACCTGGAAAAGAGCATGCGCTTAAAGAAATAAAGAGAGACAGAAACCAAGGGTCTGGAGGGCTGTATAGGCCATGCCTAAAAACAGCAAATTTTATTTTTCAAAGGCCAGGAATAAATACACTTTCTTTGCTCTGGTTTATGTCATTGCAAGAGGAAATGCAAATCTATACCTTACATGGCCTATACAATAGAGAAATCAGAGACACAATCAGTGATTATAAAAAGTAATAGAATTTTCTGTGATCACAAAGCGTATTTACATCCAGACATTATTCCTCATGGCTGCAGGTATTTTTGGTTTGATCCTGTTTTAGGACTCACATGTGAAAAGGTTTTCTGGTTTTGCTCATCAGAATATCTTTTAACCAGATTCTCCTTTGTCTGCTCCTGACTCAACTTATCTCAACTCCCCCATTCAGGAGTCTCTGAGTCTGGGATCAAAGCCATTCATATAGTGGCATTTGCTTTGCAAATATCCCCACAGTTAAACCATTATCTAGGGTACAAGGCAGTCATGCAAGTAAAGAAAAGGTTAAAGCTATTAAAAGTTAAAAGCAGAAACTGGTTGCTGGTAGGGAGTCACTCAGTCTAGCAGCACCACATAGTTTAAGCCCAAACGATATCATGGTTGATATTAGAAACTGATCAGTCTCCTGGCGTGGTGGCTCAAGCCTGTAATCCCAGCACTTTGGGAGGCCAAGGCAGGTGGATCACGAAGTCAAGAGATCAAGACCATCCTGGTCAACATGGTGAAACCCCGTCTCTACTAAAAACACAAAAAATTAGCTGGGCATGGTGGTGTGTGCCTGCAATCCCAGCTACTCAGGAGGTTGAGGCAGGAGAATTGCCTGAACCCAGGAGGCGGAGGTTGCGGTGAGCCGAGATTGCACCATTGCACTTCAGCCTGAGTGACAAGAGTGAAATTCCATCTCAAAAAAAAAAAAAAAAAAGAAAGAAAGAAAAAAAAGAAACTGATCAGTCATCTTTCAGTCCCTTCTTTCCGATAGCTCGACTGGCTCCAGTAGGAAACAGTGTTTGGGATCAAGCTCACCGTATAGTGAGACCCATGCCTTTTGGGGGTCTCACACGGGAACATCCCCCACAGTGAAGTTCTCATTTAGGGGTACAAATCCAGGCTTGAGAGTGGAACCCTTGCCAGGGACCCTGCCCTCTACTACCCAGCATTTCCCTGCCTCCTGTCCATATCAAATCCAAGTCCATGAAATCATAGAGTTAAAGGAAGTTTGGGAGTTGTCAAATTTATACTTTGATGTACAGACGTACAAGTTCACTTTCTAATGTTGAAAAACTCACATAAGAAGAGATGTCAAAGTTTCCTCAGCACTTTATCCTTTTAACTAAATATGAAAGTAGTAATTTTCATTTCTCAGCAGTGAACTCTAGCCATTCTAATTTACTTGGATCAATCTTGCTGTTCTGATGAGCATCACACAAAGGTGATTTTACGAGTAAAAGTATGAGGTAGCAGAATAAATGTGGTGCAATAGAGGCAAAGCTTTCACCTATGTATCAGTTTAGATAAGACAAAGAAAATTTTAAAAAGAAAAGAAGTAGAGACAGGGAGACAGAGAAAGATTGAGGGAGAGAAGATATAATTACCGTCTACAGAAGAGAGTGAAGCTATCCTCCTACTCACCAAAGGGCTTCTGGCTGATGAGTGCTGTGCTCAGATAGACTTCTGGGAACTTGAGTTCACCTTGCCTACTCATCATGTGCCTACTAAGAAGCGGCTTCCCCTCTCAGGGGCAAATCTCCAGGCTTAGTTTCCTCCTGACCCTGCCCATCAGCACCTCATGGTCAACTAACCCCCTGCCAACCCCCAAACCCAAAACTTGATTTCTTCTTGAAGAAGAACCTTTGTTCTTTTTTCAAAAACTACATTTCACATTTCATTTGTCAAATTCTCAATCCCTAGAATAGAAAGAAAGAAAAACTAAGGAAATAATACAGTGGAAAGGAGAAAATGGGAGGAAAATAGTGGGAAGGAAGGCCCCTTCAAGTATCTTTACTTGCAAAGACAAGAACGAAAACAAGGCACAAGTTGAATGTTTATCTTTTTAAAAAGAGACAATTTCAGTACACCTACCCATTATTCCATACTGAACAGTAAAATTCCTTAGACATATTCCTTGTTATGCTGCCATTAAAATGTAGAAAATGTTAGCCATTGACCTAAAATGGAGTATTCACGGAGTATTCATGGAATGGTGGAGTTACTCCTCATCTTTTCCATCTCTGATAAACAACATCTATTCTTTAAACTTTCCCACATGGGTAGTCTTTGCAGTATTTTAACAACCTTTAAATTCTAATCTGATAATCTGTGTGCTTTTCAAAGTTTTATTTCCTTTTTGTGAAAGTAAACTTTGGGAAGAATACACTGATTCACTGCTGTGTGTCTACATGAAATAGAAAGAAAGAAATGAGAATGATAGACCATAAAGAGAGAATAAAATAACAAAGGAAAAAGAAAATTAGTAATACTCATAAAAAAGTATTTGTGGGCCTTATTCTTCTCTCATCTGTCTAATATTCCCTTTTAAAGACGGAACTTAATTTTCCGATCTCTCAATTTCTCAACTCCACTGTTGGTGTATATGATCTCTCTCTCTCTGTCTCTCTCTCTCTCTCTCTCTCTCTCACTCACACACACACACACACGCACACACACATATATTTATCTCTCTCTTTCTTTCTCTTTCCCTCTCTGGCTCTCCTGATCCAACATAAATTGTTAACTCAGAGAGGGTTGTAATTAGATATACAAATCTCTATAAAGTTCCAAGTAGTATGGTATTTGACACTAGTAGCACAAAATTGAAATTTAAAAAATACGTATTTTTTGAATGACAGTGATACTAGCTTCTATTACTTAAATACGCTGTTTTACTTTTGATACTAACATATTTTGTTGCTTTGTTTTTATATCAGTCTCAGTTAAACCTTGTCTAAGGAAATGAAGGATCTAAATGCCAAGGTATTAAAATAAGGAGCTGCTTTACTCTATTTTATTTCATGTTTCTCACTGTGACACACACTTGAAAAGGGTTTATAAAGCAGAGAGTTCCATCTTGTATATTGCATACTACTTTGTTATATACCAAGGTTGAAAAGAGAAGCTAGCACATGAGAAAAATCTGTACGGAAGCTTTTGTCTCAAGGGATTACTGGGGACCCACAGACACGCCTTATAACCTTAAATTCAGCAAAGATTTCTTGGGAACAAAAGAGACAACACTTGCGTGCTTTCCATCCAAATATTTGGACTTTAATAAGAACTTTATTGTTTTCTATAGGAAGCTATAAAATCTGGAAAATTTCTCAAAACTTCACACATGGGTAACTCCACTGCCTCTCATTGAGAGTTCTATGGTCTCTCAGGGCATATTTCAATTTCACTAGGCTTAGCACACTTTTAGGATATGGCCCAACAATGAGCAAAAGAAAAATATATTTCTGCCAAGCTAAGCTAATTGTTGCTTCTCATCTTTTTCATTAAAATATAGTCTGCATATAATTCTCAGTTGCTCACTCAAAAAAAGAGTGTTGTGGGAGACCTGTTATGCAGTAATGGTAAAGGGTCAGGTATAACTAACTAAGGAGTTACGTAGTCATCTTGGGTGGTCATGAATATTGTGGCCTGAAAAATTTTTCTTCAAAAACTGGCAATTAAAAAAAACTCCACTGAATCCATGTTACTCTTCCTTTGCTTTTCTAGCTCAGGAATATTTTACAAAGCAATATAAATTTTTAAAATGAAATAATGAGCTAGTGTTCCAGCGGATACATAGTCTTAGTTAAAATGTTATTATTTGGTAAGCACATCACTTTTTCCATAAACACTCTCTGATGCATTATCTGTATATCACACCATTAGGTGAGTCTTAATGCTTCCTTCATGTAAAGTATTCTTAGCCATGTTTCCACACTGAAACACTCATAGCTTTTAAACAAAGAAAGTGTACATGCTTCCCTGATGCAAACTCAGTACTAACAAAGCCAAAACATTTCCATTTGTCATTATGTACCAACACAGCTAAGATTACTTAATTTGAGAATCATGTTGATAAAATGAGTGACAAACCCATTTTTCATTGTATAGGTAGACGTTTTGTTATGTATTTATATAAAAAGACAAGAAAAATGTTTGCATTTTTTATCTTTTAGGAGTGGATATTTTTGAGCCATATTAAAAAGTATTAATTTTAATGAATTATTAAAAAGGAATAATCTATCTTAAAATATAAATTTTTTGCTGTTTCTTTTGTTTTGGGGATATGTATTATTTATAAAATGCTTTAGTTTTTTTATTATTTTGCTTTTTTCTTTCAGAATAAATGTGATAATTTGAGTGTGACGGTTTTTAGTTTGTATATGTGTATGTATGTATGTGCATATACACATTCAATTGTCATTATTTTTGGATTCTGTTTTTGTGAATTGCCCTACTTGCTAAAATATATTCATAACTCCAAAATCAGTATTAGTGGTGCTGCAATGGTTATTTCCAGAAAAAATGTTGAGTGGCTCTATGTACACATTTCCAGCTGAAGTCAAACAAGATGTTCCATTTAGGGCCAGATTTTACACACTTCTATGTTTTCTTTTGCTGACTTCACTGTTGAAAATAGCCCTAAGTCTAGTGTTGAATTACTATCATGTTTCTCAGCACAAGAAGTTTGTGATGTGCCTTATGGAGAAAATACATTTGTTAGATAAGTTTTGCAAAACTATAGTTTTACTGGTTGCAATTTCAATGTTAATGAATCAACAATATGTATTTTAAAAGGGTTTTTTTATACAGAAACATACCTAAAAATATTACTCAGATGATAAAAAGTTGTGACTTGAGACTTGTAAGAACCTAACCTTATCTTTCTCTTAGGTGCAATAGTTCACTAATTCAGTGTTCATGGTGACTTTGTAGAATAGAACTATTGCAAATAAAGAAAACCAACTGTACATTTTCCAAAAATGAAAACTTTTTTTTGCATATATATTTAAGCTGATACATAGTTAAAATATTTTACTGAACTTTTTAATGAAAAAGTCAGGAAGATGTTCAAAAGATAACTCAAGAAATAGAGATTTCTATAGTTGCTCAGTCTTATGAATACTGAAAGGAGCTTACTAATAGAAACATGGCTGGTTAACGTCTTCAAGGCAATGAACCATAATACCTGGAGTTATTTTTCTATCTTAAAGAAAGAAATTATTTGAAAGTTTTTATTACAAAAATCTACAACTTATCATGTAACTTCACTAAGTCCATGATATTTAATCACTGGTTATTAAATATGTTCTCTTACTATAACAAACTATAACAAAAATAATTTTAAAAGCAGGCTTTTACACAATCTGATAATTTCATAGTCTGAAAAAAATAATTTTTTTACTTAAAATTAGTTTTGAATGAAGTCTATAGTTTTATGCTCTATACAACTTAACAGTATTATCCAAAGACATTTCATCATTCTCTCACAAATATATGTACAAGTATTGATCAATCCAGAATTTAGTATAATATTTATAACAGGAAAAAAGCTAGTTGCATTTTATGCACGTGGTTCTATTTGCATACTCTATTTTGAAGTATATTATTTACCTTTGTCAAAACTATTTTGTTGTTAAATACATGTAGGCAAAAGTAAGAGGAGCCCTGGATTATTTTTTTTAAGATAGGACCTAAAAGTCCACATAGCTATATAGTGGGACAATATTTAGAAATAAATCCAGTGGTATTTATTTTCAATTTTAGATTGAATCTCATAGAGATGGTGGTAAAATTACTTCAAACATAGCAATCCTAGGTGCAACCCAGAAGAATCATAGACAATTTAAAGAACACTCAATGTGTTCCTCATGGAGCCATTGCTGAGAAACAGAAATGACTGAGTCCAGTGCCCTGGTAAATGACCTGAGTTAATCTTTCACTTTCCTTGACTATGCCCACAGCAAATAAAATCCAGTAGCACCAAATTCTGCAGTGGAAAGTACTTTAAAAAGCAGTTGGTGCTTACTCACCATTGAGGGAGTGTGGCGAGACTAGAAGGAAAATAAAAAATCAAAACAAAAATCGACTGGATATTGCCCGTCAATCTCAAAAGACTGTCAGTGCTAGGGAGATCCAAACTAAGGACTAGTTAAGCAACAAGGATTCAATACACCATATCACTGGAAGAGCAAGCACGAACCTGAGAAAGAGTTTTACTATCACCCCAGTCTATCCATACCTGGAGCATGTGCATGCTTTTCCCTGTATGTAGATACCATCTTGAAAGTTAGAAGGAGTGGAAGATCTTTAAGTAATCACCTGAAAGAGATTATGTTAAGAAAATACAAAAATTTCATTGAGAATTGGAACATTTTCCCCCTATCTGGGGGAATAGTCTTTGAATGCAAGTTGACCGGATATATGGAAAATTGCACAGTATTTTACAAAATATGGTTGAGAATACGTGTGGTCAAAAGTCAATTAGAACTATTTACTCAAGCAAAAATATGGTATTGCCAAGAAGTTGGTATTTTAAAAAATGAAAAAAATTTGCATTTATTGACTTATTGCTTGTCATTTGGGGTTTAACCCAATATGCCATTTACTGTAATCACAGTGAAACCACTGAATTATACCATGAGTAAAACTATACACTAGAGAGGTTTACAGTGCATTCCAAGGCTCAAGGGGGAATATCCCTGTGACAAATTGAAATCGTTTGGGGCCGAACAAGTCGCAATAGCTACTGGGTATGTTGCAAGAGGATGAGACCTTTTCATTAATGCAATGTGTGCCGGATATGACTCCTCTGTTAGACATGAAATCAAACCACACTAATAATTCAAAAAAAGTTTAGTATCATAGCAATAACATAGTAGGACATTAACTAATTCACCCCCCTTTCCCACCCTCCAGCATGAACACACCTTTGAAACATTTACAGTAATAGAAACAGCTTCCATGTTGTTATTTCATCAAGATTCCTTTTTTTCAGTTATTAATATCATACTCTCCCTAGTGATCCTCAGTTCTTTTGCCACTCCCATTTAAAATACATCACTTTCTGCAGGAATAAAATACAAACTCTGTAAATGAATAATTGATGAAAGAAAACAGAGTCAACACAAATACTTTGTAACTTTTAAAAAATTACTGGCCATACATTTCAGCACATTTTTAACTAAACCACTGAAGTATTATGGTGCCTAAATGAGGGAGGATAATGCAATTTACTTCAATAAATTATATGTGCTATGCAAAATACGTGAATTTTTTACTAATAGAACACAAATTAAAAGTCAATAAGAAATGATGCCAACTTTGCAGATACTTTGCATTAAATTAGCCTCCCTTTAATTCTCATCTTCAGAATTAAAAGTGAATCAACATTGTAACTACAAAGGGAAAGATACCATCTCTCTATTTTATGCTGAAATTGTAACTACAAAGGGAAAGATACCATCTCTCTATTTTATGCTGAAATTGGCAAACCACAAAGAATCATTTGTCCACAACAGCCACATATTGCTTGTGTGTTTTGGATAAGAGGAATCCACACATAACACCCGGAGACTATTATAATAATAACTCACTTTTCTCTAGCTACTCTTTCCCTCTAGCCACCATCGAGCTTGTTGAAATAATTGTGTATACTCTCTCTTAGTTTCTAATTCTTCATCTCTCATTGACAACTGAACTTAGTATGCTTCTGTGCTCATTGTGTAGAAGGTTCTCTCACTAAGGCTAATGTGAGCTTGCAATATCCAAATAAGGTAAAGGAGGTCTGTCAGGGGGAAATAGGGGAGAGACAGTGGGGGGTGGGGAGCTCAGGAGAGAGAGCATGGGGAGAAATGCCAGAAATGTACACACTGCCATGTGTGTACCTATGCAACAATCCTGCATGTTCCTCACATGTACCCCACAACCTAAAATGCAATTAAAAAACATTTCTCAGTTATTATCTTACCATATTTGCCTATCTGCTGGCATGATTCCTATATCATTTTTCAGAAATGTAAATTGTTAACTACTGCCTCCAAACAGAGAAGATATAAGTGCACACGTCAAAAAAATTTATCATAAAAAGTTATGCTTCAAGATTTCAGATCATGACTGCATCACACCTCATCTTCTGAATATTCCACATTCCTTATGTTGCTCATCCAGATATTACTGTTCATATTTAGGGAGAGAGAGGTTGCTTCCGAACCCATGGCTGAGAGAGATTCATAACCTGTTGAAACTTCACATCAGCTATGTGATCTTTGATAAACTACTCAGCATCTATTAATCTGTTTCTTCCTGTGAAAAATGGAAATATTAATACAAAGAAATAACTCAAATGTATAGAGAGTTGCCCCTGTGTTCAGCAGCACTGCTAAGTGCTTTACCTATACTTACTCTTTTAATGCTCAAAACAAATTTATAAGAATTATGTCATTATAATCTACCTTTCTCGTATTTCAAAATGGAAGTTTCACAATTTTGAAGGACTCACCTTAGGACACAGAGATAGTGAGTAGGGTAACCAAGATTTCCAGACTTGTCCCTCTACTCAAAAACTTCCAAACTCACAGCAGTGTTATGCTATACAAATATCTAGTATTATGTCCAGCACATAATTATTACTCATTAGGTAACATCTGCAATTAAAAATACTGAGATTCTTGAGTAATCTTTCAAAATGTAAACGTTTCTGAAAACATTGTTTTTATCTTCGCAGGAGTTTTGGCAAATATATGTACTAGCCAAGAATGAAAATTAAGAACAATTTCTTTTTTCTTCTTCTTTTTTTTTTTTTTTGGTTGAAAAAGGCATCTAGCCCAGAGAATATGAGAATATTCATAAATGGATTAAAATGCATAGATAAAATCCAAAAGTAAAATGAAAGGAAAGTGGCATCCAGGAGGGCAAGAAAACTCAAAGAATCTCCCAATGCGACTGTGTCTGAAATAGCTTCAAAAGTTTCAGTCAGTATGAATACACAGGCCAGCTACAGGTGAGCTGTTGCTCTGGAATAATTATTTCCACTCTTACTTTTTTTGACATACAAACCAAAATAGTGCCAGGATTCCTCTGTGTCTTATGAGATGAATGTCATTTGTTAGTCCTCTTATATTTTTATAGAAATTATATTTCAGAAGGTAAGCCTACTTGTGGAACAAGCACAAAGAAAATAAATTCCTTTATAATAAATTATTGTTGCATTAAACATGCATTCAGCTTGATTATAAAATACGTTTAAGCATACTTTACAGTTCATAGCATTTAATTTTCTTAAATCTTCCTACACAAGTCATATAGATTTTTACCTCAGAAAGCACATGATTAAATAAAATAATATAATTTATCATTATATCCCATGGATACCTGAAATAATGCTGTTGTCCAGGGTAGGCTACATGAAGTGAATACATTTGAAATTTTGAAATTAATTGAAAATTTGTTAAATAATGTTATTAGCTATAAAATAAAGAGAATAAAAAATGTGAGTAGAATCTGCATGATTTTGTGCAGTTATTATAATATAAATCTTGTGAAATAGTAGCTATTGTTAAAAATTAGTTTTCAGATGCTGACTGGCCTTGCTTGTTGTCACCATTGAGAATTTTCAGTTTATCTCTTGAGCCTTTTTTCCCGTCCTTCGTGAGCTCCCTAGAATCTGGACCCCGAGTTTCTTCTGTATAGATTCATATGTTTGTTTCTGGTATTCCCACTATTCAGGAAGAAAACTTTGCCCTCTTTTGCTCTGAGGAAAAATAATAATGCATATATTCTCATAGCTTTACATATCAGTGCACATAAAAAAATATGAGATCCTATTTTTTCCCTTATATAAGGATAAGTAAAAGTAAATTGAGAAGTAAAAATTAACATTAGGCATTAAAAATCAAGTGCGTCATAACTTAAGAAAAAATATGCATATATACAAGACTAATAACAAGAAGGGTAATGTAACTATAGATAATCTGAAAATTAGTGAATAAATATAGTGTATGAACAATCCTGAGAAAATAGCGATTTATCTACCCATAAATAGACTAAATACACATATATATGTATATATAGCTAGAAAATCACTATTATATATATACATGTAAAATAATACATGTATATAAATATGTATACATGTACATAGTGATTTTCTAGCCATCTATGATAGCCATATGTAAAGCATAAATCCTATAGGAAAACAGATTATCAAAAAGAAGCAACAATATTTACAAAGCACAAAGGTTTTAATTATTCTTTCAAAACCTAAGAAAAATGTAATATGAACATCATCTTGTATTTAAAATAATTTTTCACATCATTAAGTATTTTCTCATAAAATATTTTATGTTTGCATAATAATCAGTTCTAATCAATTACAAGGAAGGATATGCAAATTTAAAAGTGTTTATTTAAGTGATTTCCAACTACACAGAGGTACAGTAATCCACCCAAACATAAACTTCAAAATTATTCCAAGAAGAGTGTAATTTTCAGAACTATATAATGCTAAAAAAGAATTATCAAAAATAAGCAACGATATTTACAAAGCCTAAAGTTTTTAATTATTCTTTCAAAATCTAAGAGAAACAAAATTCTCATAATATAAATTTTGGAAAGAATATTAGAAAGATGAAAAACTACCAAATTCATTTAATGAAGCCAACATAACATTAATAAGCATTTTTGAGAAAGGAGTAAAATAACGGAATTTGTAGACTCTTTCCATTTGGACCTCTGATAAGAGGATTCAATAAGTGCAAGAAATTAATTGAGGAAACACATGTGGAAGACAGGGAAGAGTGAACAAGAAGAGTCAGGGAACCTCTTCAGATTATGAAGCTAGTATTATACCTATGGAAGGAGAAAGGGAAGGGAGAAAAAGATTAAGGAGAAAGATCCTTAGAGAAGTGCAGGCCTAAGTCTTGTCCAGCTTCATGGGAAGCCTCAACATGAAAAATGACTGTAGAAGAGTCTGAGATTGGGGAGATAGGGCCAGGATCTAGTAATCCTAATCTCTTTAGACTTTGGTTGAAGCTGCTAAGAAAGAATGTCCTCTGAGCTTGAATGCTGCAGAGAAAAACAAAGGTACTGCTGCTGCAGGGAGGCAGCTGACTGTACACCTTGTGCATAAATACTTTCTTGATAGGAGAACTACCACATGTATCATATATCATGTAAATGTCCCATAGAGCTATATTACTAATTAAATATACATGCCAAATTTCTAAATGTTATGGCAGAAAATTTTGGGAGCCTTGTAGTAAAAGAGTAATATAGTTTATGCCATATATTTTATATTATATTATTAATAACCATTATATTTTACTACTAATATTAGTAAGACTTTATATTATTAAATAAGAAATTATATATTAATGAATGTGCATGTTATAAATTTTTATACGTAGAAATGCAAACCAGTCAGGAAAATATAATTGTCTTTGATGTTTGGTTAATTGCTTTAAAAATTCAAAGATTCAAATCTTACACTTAACACAATTAATTGTGTCGATTTATATAAAAAGTTAAATGTAAAATTAAAAGAATTAATAAAAGAAAGAATAAAAGTACAGATCAATGTCTAATGTAAATGTAAAGACTGTCTTTCTAAAAACATAGTAAATACTGATGAATTTGACACTTAAAAGTAAATTTACAAAAAATAACAAAAGAAATTATAAAACCAAACAAACTTGGCAAATATATTCAGGAAAAATTACAGAAAAGTGGCTAATAGCTATAATTTATGAATAGCCATTATAGATTAATAAAATTATTTAAACATCTTGCCAGAAAGTTGCCAAAATTTTTTTAAGTTTAATTCTTGATGTTGCGATGCTGTAGATAAGCAGATACTACCTACATTTGTGAATGTATAAATATGTATATATATAATATATATTTCACACCCTTTCTAGATAGCAATTTTGCAATATATACACTGAAATAATGTATTTATTATTTCTTTTAGAATAATTTTTTCCTAAAACTTGAAAAATTTAAAGATGCATAGAAATTATATAAGATACAAAATATAATATTTACAGATATGCTCTTATTTCGAAAGTTTTAAAACAACTTGAGTTCTCTGCAGCTGAAAATCAAATACTTTTAAATGAGAAATCAATTTCTGTAACTGATTATGACTACTTATAATGCAAACATAAACTATGTTATGAGAAAATGCTTAATGAAGTGAAATATTATCACAATGTATAACTGAAAGAGTTTTAAAGTACCGTTGTACATCACTTAACAACAGGGATAAGTTATGAGACGTGTTCTCAGGTCATTTCATTGGGCAAACATCATAGAGTGTACTTACAGGAACCTAGACAATAGAGCCTACTACACACCTAGGCTATATGGTGTAGCTGTTGCTCTTAGGCTACGAATCTGTATGGCACGTTATTCTACTAAATACTGTAGGCAATATAAAACGATAACCATTTGTGTATCTAAACATGTCTAAATATAAAAATGGAACAGTAAGAATATCCTGTAAAAGATTAAAATGGTACACCTGAAGAGGGCACATGCCATAAGGGAAGCCTGAGGGACTGAAAGCTGCTCTGGGAGTCAGTGAGTGAGTGGTCAGTCAATGTGCAGGCCTGGGACATCACCGTACACTTAGATTACACTAAATTTGTAAAAAGCATTTTTTTCTTTCTTTAGTAATACATTGATTTTAGCTTACTATCACATTTTTAATTTTTAACTTTTTTTATTTTCTTTCCTTTAAAAAAAAAAAAAAGACATGACCTCTCTGTATTGCCCAGGTTAAAGTGCAGTGGCACAAACTCCTGGGCTCAAGTGTTCCTCCTAAAATAGCCTCCCCAGTAGCTGGAATTACAGGCATGAGCCATCATGCCTGGCTTCCTTTACACAATTTTTAATCTTTTTGACTATCTTGTAAGAACACAGCTTAAAATAAATATTGTACAGCTGTACAAAAATATTTTTTCTTTGTATTTTTATTCATAGACTTATTTATTTACTTCTTTTTACTTTGTAAACTTTTTTGTTGTAAAACAAAAACACAAACACACACTTTAGCCTAGGCCTATACAGGATCAGGATGATAGATATCATTGTCTTGCATCTTCACATGCTGTCCCACTGGAAGATTGTCAGGGCCAATAACACACATGGAGCTGTCATCTTCTGTGATAATAATGCCTTCTGGAACACCCCTTGGAGGTCCTGACTGTAACTCTGCTACAGTTAAACTTTTGCTGTTAATAAGCAGAATGAGTATACTCTAAAATTGATTAAAATTGAATACAGTAAATATATAAACCATGAAATAATTGTTTATTATCATTATCATGTATTATATCCTATATATAATTGTGTGACACAGACTTTTATACAACTGGCAGGGCAGTAGGTTGGTTTACACCAGCATTGGCCAAACACATTAGTAACGCATTGCTCTATGCTCTTATGATAGCTAAAATGTCACTAGGTGACAGGAATTTCTCTGCTCCAACATTACATGTGGGGCCCAGTTTGTTGCGGACTGAAGCTTCCTTATGTGGTGCATAACTGAATTATATTTCAGAAAAATTGTGCTAAGCATCAAGTAAGAGCAAAATATCAGTTATAGAGTTAATTGTACATGAACAGGAATAGTATCACACAAACACACAACAGAAAATAAGTTTGATACCTAAAGAAGAGACATATACCTTCAAAATGTTTTCAATAAAATCCATTAGTGCAATAGCATGAAAGGACTAATATTAATAATACTATGATCTGATTAATTTTCCATTGTGAAACAAAACAAAAATGTTTCATCAATTTTAGTTAGGCTGTTTTGTGGGGAGAGAGGCTCCCAAAACTTTTATTATCTGAGTCATACACTTAAGCTCCATGGTGAAATAGAAGGTCAAGATTTTAAGCAGGAAAAACAGAACTAAAGTGTGAGAGTTGGAAATAACCAGTTGGATGCTATTTAGAATCTAGAAGTTCTGAAAGGGAGGAAATAGAAAAATAGGTGAGATTTAGTTATGAGGAGAGGATACCTGAACCACATACATTAGGCATTGTCTCACCTTCTTGGAGACCTCGGTGGAAATCCAGGTGCTTCTATCTGGGCTCTTTGTATGGTTTTCAGGTGGCCTAGAGAAACAAACAGAGCAAGAAGAAAGGAAAAGGAGGAAGGAGATGAAAGAAAGCCAAGTGGCTACTGAAGAAGCAATGTTATTCTCAATTATTATAAGAGACAACATAAAACACAGAAATAGATGGTTGGTACTTAGCACTGATCATAGTGCATGTTTCTTGTCATCACACTGAAATTCCATCACCTGTATTTTGTCTCTAGTCTTTTCTCTTCATAAAGTAGATTTAGGTGTTGGGCTGCTGTCAATTCACCTGTCAAATAGTCTCCATGCTATTTCAACTCTATCAAGACAAATATTGTTCTTTCATTCAGGCCACATGGAAACCCATTATATTCCTATTTCTTATTTCTGCCTGTTCGGATTTCATCAGGAAAGATATTTTTTTTCCTGTTTTTCGTAATATTTTTCTCTCCACACAATTGTTACTAAATCTGAAAAGCTGGCTATCTTTTACCCCAACTTACTCACTTTCTGTTTGCAGGAAAGCCTCTCATAGACCCTTCATGTGGGTGTGAAACAGTGGTAATTGCAGTGAATATATACACAGAAAATAATTTTAAAATATTTATTTTTTTATGAATATTGTCATTTTCATAAAAATTCTTCATAGTATCCCAGCAGCCAGTTTTTCTCAGAGTAGAAAATCATATCAGGAAGCCTCTGAAAATATCAATACAATATCAATACAATACCAACATATGGATAATCTAAACAAAAATCATGTCAAGGCCTGGATTTAGAGTTTGGGTCCTCCTTACGATTTCAGGAAATGTCATTGATGAGAGTTTAATCCCAGGTAAGAGATAAAACAAAAACTAAGCTTGAACCAGGCAGGGCAGGAAGCGCGTCAGCAACCTTAGGAGCTCCTCTCATTTATGCATCAGATTGGCATCTGCATGAGTCTTTTGGGAACTTGAAGAATGAAAAGTGGTGAGCAGGACCTTCTTAATGCCAGATTCTAATCTAAGACTATACAGAGTTAATGAAATTCCCATTTATTGTATTTTCAGTGTATTGATAATACTTAAATATTGTTAATTGTCCCTTGGGACCTAAGCAGAAAAATGAGTAAAGAGTCATCCCTGTCTCTGAGCTAGTCAATACTAAATTCCAGATAAATGTTAGTGTATTTCTAAAAAAATGTAGCTCAACATTAAATAAGATTATTCTGGCTATGAATACCTAGAGATACACCTCGGTTTTTTTCACTTCTTCTCTTCTACCTTTCCCTTTTCTTCCCTTACTTTCAAAGGATTTGGTCTCTAGAATACAGAATCCATTGAGTTATTTAAGAATTAACCATGAAGCAATGTAAGGAGCAGAGTTGGTAAGAATAAAGAATCCTCTGACTTCTATTTAACAAAAAAACAAGCAAAGCCCTCAAAATGTAATTTGAGGGCACTTGCAAATGCTTGCTCAGAAAGAATATTAGACAGGATTTTCATTAGACCTGGCCTTACATATTAGAATTCTAAACAGTTGTTGTTACATTAATCAAAACAGTAAGTGAACAAGCTGTCTAGAATTAGCAGTTATTAACATGTCCTATTTAAAAAAAAAAAAAAAAAAAAAAAACTACAGAGAAAAAAACCCCAGCTCGAATGTATATACAGTACGACAAATATTGCTCAGAAAAGAAGCGACCACACTCCCTTCAAAATACAAAGAAATCTCACATACACTAACCTGCCAGGGGAAGATATTTGGCTTGCAAAACAATCAGTTTTATCCCCAGAAAATAGGTCTAATTTACTGACAGCTATAAACTGAATAGTAAATTGACTCTTTATTATATCATCTCTCCTAGTATTACACTATGAGCCTGGCTCAAGAATCATTGTCCAGCTGCTCTATGAAAGCCTGCATAAAGATACATGGACCCTGAAAATAATCTATTTCCCAGTTCTTTGTGGCCCTGGAAAGGCACAGAATTTATGGGACTTGTTAGAGAAGCCAGGCTAATAAAAACAGAAAGATACCCGAGTGTTCTTGGCAGTACCTGGTTCCTATAGACGTAAAAGTGTTTAAGTTTCTCTGTCCAAGATAATGTTCTTGCCATCCAGTGAATGAAATTGTAGGAGAAGTTAGCCAATAATGTTCAACAATGCATTCAATTTATTGTACCCAGTAATAATTAAGTCTGTCCGATGAAAAATGGCATTTTGTTTAAAACAGGTCCTACTCCCTTATTATGGTTTCTTTTGCCCTAAAAATGCAATTATCTTATCTGTAGCAGTGACAGTCATAAAGGTCTCATAGGAACACAGTGATAAACATGGCATAGAAGGAATGATAAAATGTTAGTAAGAAAATGATGTTTTTCATTCTTTTAAACCTTTCATCATATTCTTTCTAGAGCCAAATCTATTAAACAAGAAAAAAATAATATAAAGAGGTAATTACTTTTTATGATTGTTTTTGAAGAATCAGGGATTTTAGACAATGAAAAATATCAGATGCGTTGATGTTTTCAATGACCAAAACGTATTTGAAAAAGAATAATATGGGTAATGGTAGGCAGAGCTGTTATAATTCTACGTACTTATTACTTCTCCCTGCATATTGCATTTAAAACAGTGTAATTTTGTAAGACATAAGAGGGGTGAGGTATGAAAAGCAGTGGATGTAAGGAAAACCTTATCTTCCTGAAAAACAGTAAAACCAGACTATATTTAAGTATTTTTGCACAAAGAATCATCTTTACATTTGCCAACATAGAATGGAAAGACATACTTAAACACATGAACTGAACTGAGAAGAAAAAGCAGTAAAGTCAAATAATTGTCCTGATTTTTTTGAGAGCTATTCTGTGTGATACAGCAACCGTGGACATGTACACATATTTAAATTTAAGTTTGTTTAAACTAATTTTAAGTAAATAACATTAAAAATCCGATGTCTCAGTGTCACTGGAGACATTTCAAGAACTCAACAGCTGTAAGTAACTAGTGACTATAGTATTAGATAAAACAACATAAAGAACATTTCCATTAAAACAGAAATTGTTATTGGGCAGTGTTATTCTAGAGAACACTCATTATCATCCCTACAGACCTTTCATATTACTGGAGTATTTTCTATAGTCTATGGAAAGTACCAAATCAATAACAGGAGAGAAGCAAAACGTTTCTGTATAACATTTATTGTACTTATCTTGACCCTGAAAGAAATTAGAATGACTCTTATTTACAGAAACATATAAGAATAAAGAGATTCTCAATACTGCTGCAATAGCTAATGGTCAAGCCCATTTTAGCTGTAACACTGTGTGGAACCTATTAATCAAGAAGTATGTATTTTGGGGAGCTATTATCTACCAAGCACTGTTCTACTCACCTGGGATATATGAATAAACAGAAAAGAAATCCCTACTTTCAAATATCAGCATTCAGATTTTGCTTCAGTACCTTCTATAATTATTTGGCCCTGCCCTGAAACTTTAGTAGATATTAAGAGTTCTACAACCCTTTCCAGATATTATTTACACTCAATAAAACTAGTTATAAGCTATTAGTAAATGGGGATTTAAATGATATGTGGTTTGAGTAACCTTTTTCTCAACATGCATTTGCTATCTGTATTTCTTTTACTTTTAAAATTGCCTACTTTTGTTATTTTTTTTTTTTTTTTTAGTCTATTACCTTTGCAGGCTCTCTCAGAGGCAAAAGATATAACTAATATGCCAGATCTTAAATATGAACATTTTTCTACAGTAAATACTAAATAATAATGGCAAATCTGATAAATCTGACAGAAATATAAAAACAAATTAAAAGACTGATGGTTGTTTCCAGTAACATTTTCAAAATTCCAAAATGATCTAATTATTGCAAAAAGAACTTCTCTTTTTTATCTCTATTGATTAAAAAATAAAAGTACAAACCTGTTTTTCAAAAAGACCTACTGCCAATTTTTCCTCTAAGTCTGTTTTTCTCTAATCCTATTTCATCCTTAATTCCATTTCCCTGCCATGGTCCTTACATTTATAACCCTATTTTTCACAAAAGATGAACTTGAACAAGAAAACTTATTTTGGCAGAAAAAAAAAAATCACCAAAAGCTGTTAATATATTCTTACACTGTAACTACTATGCCCCTATAATTTATACTGAAATTATAGACTCAAATGATGTGTGCAATTGTGTAGTGGATAGTCTCTTTCCATGTACACACATATACACACACACTCAAATGCAAAGTTTAAGTCTTTTTTTATTATTATACTTTAAGTTCTGGGGTACATGTGTAGAATGTGCAGATTGGTTACACAGGTATACACATGCTATGGTGGCTTGCTGTACCCATCAACCTGTCATCTACATTAGGTATTTCTCCTGATGGTGTCCCTCTCTTAACCCCCCAACCCCTGACAGGCCTTGGTATGTGATGTTTTCCTCCCTGTGTCCATGTGTTCTCATTGTTCAGCTCCCACTTATGAATGAGAACATGTGGTGTTTGCTTTTCTGTTCCTGCGTTAGTTTGCTGAGAATGATGGTTTCCAGCTTCATCCATGTGCCTGCAAATGACATGAACTCATCCTTTTTTATGGCTGCATAGTTATCCATGGTGTGTTTATGTGCCACATTTCCTTTATGGAGTCTATCATTGATGGACATTTGGGTTGGTTCCAAGTCTTTGCTATAGTACATAGTGTTGCAATAAACCTATGTGTGCATGTGTCTTTATAGTAGAATGATTTATAATCCTTTGGTTACATACCCAGTAATGGAATTACTGGGTCAATAGGCATGGACAAAGACTTCATGACTAAAAGCAATGGCAACAAAAGCCAAAATTGACAAATGAGATCTAATTAAACTAAAGATCTTCTGCACAGCAAAACAAACTATCATCAGAGTGAACAGGCAACCTTCAGAAAGGGAGAAAATTTTCGCAATCTATTCATCTGACAAACGGCTAATATCCAGAATCTACAAGGAATTTAAACAAATTTACAAGAAATAAAAACTGTCAAAAAGTGGGTGAAGGATATGAATAGACACTTCTCAAAAGAAGACATTTATGAGGCCAAAAAATATATTTAAAAAAGCTCTATATCACTGGTCATTAGAGAAATGCAAATCAAAACCTCAATGATATACTATCTCTTTTTTGTTTGTTTGTTTGTTTGTTTTGTTTTTTGAGATGGAGTTTCACTCTTGTTACCCAGGCTAGAGTGCAATGGCGCGATCCCTGCTCACTGCAACCTCCACCTCCTGGGTTCAAGCAATTCTCCAGCCTCAGTCTCCCGAGTAGCTGGGACTACAAGCATGCACCACCACGCCCAGATGGATGGTCTCTATCTCTTGACCTCCTGACCCACTCCCAAAGTGCTGGGATTATAGGCATGAGCCACCACGCCCGGTTAGAATGGCAGTCATTAGAAAGTCAGGAAACAGCAGAATACTAGAGAGAATGTAGAGAACTAGGAACACTTTTACACTGTTGGTGGGAGTGTAAATTAGTTCAGCCATTGTGGAATATG
The DNA here is from genome assembly GCF_048565385.1 of Saimiri boliviensis. Lineage (NCBI taxonomy): Eukaryota > Metazoa > Chordata > Mammalia > Primates > Cebidae > Saimiri > Saimiri boliviensis. The sequence goes on from NC_133463.1 coordinate 47,585,973, forward strand.
GTGTGGCAGTTCCTCAAGGATCTAGAACCAGTTTAAATATATATATATATATATATATATATATATATATATATATATATATGAGAATCCTTCCTGTATGATTTTTTTAAATTAATTTATTTTTTTATTGCATTTTAGGTTTGGGGGTACATGTGAAGAACATGCAAGATTGTTGCATAGGTACACTTTTTTAAGTGAGTGCTTTAAGTTACCACAATTCTGGCTATTCCAAGTTAATAATGAGACTCTGTCTTTATCCTATCCACTAAAATATTACAGCAGAGTATCAAAACCCACTTACCCACTGTGCAAAGATGAGAAGTAAAATAGATGGAATTTATTGATGGATTTTTATGGCATGTTAAAACTGGTTTCAAACATTAGACAAATAGTCACTTAAATTTTAAACTGTTAAAATGGGCAAACCACAGACTTCTTTTTACAGGATGTCACTAATTTTGAGTGTACAGTTTTATTTTCAGAACAAGGTGATGAGCAGCTATTTTATGAGTGTTAATGCCAGTTTTAGGTGAAATTCAGGACATGTGTTAATGTACTATTTCCACAAAGATATATAGGGAGTGCTCACATGTGTCAGGCCCTATACCAAGCATTGGCAGAGGCAAGAAGAATAGCACACTCGTCCTCACACTGTAACTAGTTAGTAAAAGATACCCAAATAACTATCTGTAAAGCAGAGTAATAATTCCCACAAAGAAAATATTCATGAACTTGAGTTGGGGCTCAAAAGAGAAAGTGATGCATTAAAAATATTTCATATGCATTTCAGACAAATAATTACATCGATGTAAAATAATAATGAACACAGTTGCAAATAACTTATAATAGGTATTGTAATTATGTATTAATACTCTAGTCATTGTCATGTCCAAAATGGTATTTTTAAATGAAGCCCTGTAAATTCAAACCTTGAATGAGAAGAAATTTTCACATTTTGCAGAAAACATAGGCATCTACCGATGAGGCATCCTACTCTAGAGACAGTGTTCTACACACAGAAAAACATATATTTTAGCAAAAAAAGTTTGGATACATAGTTTTTATACTTGAGAAATCTTCTGGAAAATGGAGAGATTTCTATATTTTAGGTGTTCTAGGAGAGAAACGAACATATAAATTAGTTCGACATGGGTTTTAAATTCTTTTCCAGTCTCCAAAGCCCAGATAATGAAAATTTCCTTAATGCAATTCCTTTCTAGAATTATGTAGTAGGAACTAAGCCATGCTCCAAGGGTGCAGCAAATGTAGAGACCCAGTGAGTTAGCTCATAACTATGCCCAATGAAGGAGTAAGGCATCATTTTTCTATTACAGAACCAATGACACAGAGAGTGAGATAAAATCGCCACACTCAGGTTAACAACCTCTCTCTGTAAAGTTTTTCTTTGCTTTTCAGAACAAGTAAGTTGTAGATTTGTCTAAGCATTCAGTGTTCCAAAGGTGTCTCAACTGGAGCTCTCAGAGAATAAGTTACCAACATAATACCAAGATTGGGATTGCTTGGTTTGTACAGGAATCCTGTCCCATTACCACTCTAAAGTCTAATGACGTTTTGGTACTAAAAAAAAAAATAGGGATAGATAGATAGATACATAGATAGATACATAGATAGATACATACATAGACAGAGAGATGTTAAATGAACTGAATAAATACTGGTTAAATACTGCTCATACAAAGTTACCTGAAGATAAATTTGCAAGGTGAAAGAATGCTCCATCCATTAAATTTCTCCATTTATATAAATGAAAAAAATATGTAGTAATGTTATATTTCTTGTAATTTCTAATTACTACAATATTTTGAAAATATGTTCAAATGCTACGTGATTAGTTTCTTCCTTTAGGAACACGTATTACAGACAGATGAAATTAATTAACAGCTTCAATCTGGTCCAAGGGTCTAAATTCCTCACTTATTACTGGAGTTGGTGGTTTGTGGAATGAAGTGTGTGTGTTTGTGCATGTATGCCTGCCTTATTGAGGCACTAATTTTGTAACCACAAACTCACTCACCCAGAATCAAAGAGCAAGATTTCAAATACAGTAATTTATTATACATATCCCATTAATTACATTAGTTTTCTGCATGTATCCAGATGTGCACATAAACATTCATTGGAGAATATACAATCCTTCTGCTCTAAAATAGTTCACAGCACAGCAAACACAGGCTTCCCTTTTCCCTAGGGATAGGTCTTCTAACATCAATTTAAATAGACATGGGCTGAAATGTTGGTTTGTTTTAAAACTTGAGCTTTTGCAATCTTAGCCTTACACTGGACCTTAGTTCATACTTCCTGGGGAGTTTTTAATGGCATCTCAATCTCCTAAACAGTGTACAGTACATTCTGCTTTTTACATTACCATTCTTAATGTGTCCTTGAAATACCTGGGGTACCGGGGATTGTTCAGCCACAATGCAGAAGTCTTGTGTTATATAGCTGGAAGAAGACTTAGAAGCACTAGCACTAGTATTAAAAATGACTCTCTCTCTTTCTCTCTCTCTCTCTCTCTCTCTCTCTCTATATATATATATATATATATATATATATATATATATATACACACACACATATATGTATGTTTTTAATAATTTATTTCAAAATTTTAAAAAATATATATTTGAAATGTTCTGACATCAATATTCAAATACCTGTAACCTCTATGCAATTAGATTTTTAAAACCTTTTAAGATTCTCCTTGCCGTATGATTTCATCCTCTCTGAGAGACACAGAAAAAAATTCTGTATAGCATGAGTAATTATGACTTTTAGAAGGTGTTATTCTTTGAGTCCTGGTAGTTTCTCTTTGTGTAAGACTCATTATTAGTGGCTTCCTTTCAGTTCCAAAGAATGACAGCTGACAAAGGTTCTCATAAATCTAGCATCTGCTCTTCAATTTGTCTTTGTAGGTATAATATTTCCTCAATGGACATATCATGCTTCTTATTTGGAGGAACACATTTATGAAATACAAAATCTGTTAAAATTATTCATAAGAACTGATTTTTAAAGCACTAAAAGCTTTATGCTTGTGTCACTTGGTCTTTAGCTGAATATTATTAGTTTTACTACTAACACACATAAATAAGTAGAAGAGAATATTTTGGCTGAGTATGAAACTTGAAATTCATACATTTCAACTTTTTGGGATTACAGTTTGCTAACTAATGATAAAGTGCAGTTTCTTAGAACAGGAAGGAAAGAGAGACTTATTAAAAAGATTCTCACATACTTTCCTGGGCATGAGATGACTTTTACGAACAATATTATGACAAGTTAAGTGCAAATGAATCAGAACATATGGATTAAATTTCTCTTGAAGTATACATGGATTTTTAAATTATGAGCACAAAAAAAGAAATGGGAAAAGGCAGTTTTAGCTTTGCCAAACCCAAGATATTTGAACAATTGTTCAAGAAAGTGTTCCAGATCCATATTTTCCTCTTTTAAATCCACCTAATATAAGAAGAAACACTTGGAACTTATATAGCCAGTTCTCTCTCAGTAACTCAAAGGTCTTTTGAAATTTCTTCGTGTCTTCCTTGCAGTAGCCTTGCAAAAAACAAATTTTAGATATAATGTTGCTATTCTATGCATCTGTGATAATGGGAAAAGTTTAAAAAGTATGTGCTTTGTAAACAAGGAAACACCAGGTGTTACAACTTACATTAAATGAAAGCCAATGACTTAGATTTCCCCCCAAACTCTATAAATACATTACTCTGAGATGCATCATAAAAAATAAATGTAGAATCCTAGTATGACTTGATTAGAATTTTGTAACTATTCTGAGGCAAGACAATTTTCCATAAATACATTATACTCAATATCTATCAGAAATGATTTGATTATCTTCCAATTTATTTTTACAATTATTTTACTGTACAAATTTTTTTTTTTTTTTTTAACAAATAAATCACAGTCTGTAAGTGACGACTCACACTTTTACTTCTGGCACTTTGAGAGCCCAAGATTGGAGTATAGGTTGAGGTCGAGAGTTTGAAACCAACCTGGGCAACATAGTAAGATCTCTGTCTCTACGAAATAAAAATTAAAAAAATAGCCAGCCATGGTGACCTATACCTATAGTCCCAGCCTGGGAATGCTGAAGTCGGACGTTTGCTGGAGCCCAGACTGTTGAGGCTACAGTGAGCCATGAATGTACCACTGCACTCTAGCCTGGGACGCAGAAGACACTGTCTCTAATCTATTTTTAAATCAGAGTGGATAGATACACCCTAAGGGGAAAAAAATAAAAAAATAACACCTATTGCTAACATTTTGGTGTATATTTTCTACATTTCTTTTGAGTATAACTACAAACATATATAATTGACAATATACATACCATAATATAAATTGTATGTTATTTATCCTAATTGATTTTAGACATGTATAGTATATACATACTTATATACATATATTTTATACATTTTTATAATTACTATTAAAATTAGACCTTACTATGCACATTATTTTTTATTCTAAATTTCTCCATCAATTATAATTTTATTTTAATATATCTATACATTAATATAATTCATGTATCATTTTCTAAGTCACATTGGTTATATGCATTTATGGGATCAATGTTTTATATATGCATACATATTTTTTAAATTTAGTATTAATTTTCTAGAGTTAGGGTCTCACTCTGTTGCCTAGACCCTAGGCAGGCATCCCCAAACTTTTTACACAGGGGGCCAGTTCACTGTCCCTCAGACCATTGGAGGGCCGCCACATACTGTGCTCCTCTCACTGACCACCAATGAAAGAGGCGCCCCTTCCTGAAGTGCGGCGTGGGGGCCAGATAAATGGCCTCAGGGAGCCACATGCGGCCCACGGGCTGTAGTTTAGGGACGCTTGTCCTAGTGTTAGGGTCTCGCCCTGTGCAGTAGTGTGCACATAGCTGACTTCAGCCTTCAACTCCTGAGCTCAAAGTATCCTTCCAGTCTCAGCCTCCCAAGTAGCTAGGACTACAGGTGTCAGGTGTGTACTACCATGCCTCATGCCTTGCTAATATTTTCTTCTTTTTGCTGTTTTGGTGTTTTTGGTAGACACAAGGTGTTACTATGTTACTCACCCTGGTCTCAAACTTTTGAACTCAAATCATCTTCCCATATCAATTTCCACCTCAGCCTCTGAAAGCTCTGGAATTACAGGCATGAGTCACAGATGTGTCCAGCTGATGTTTAATATATTGTCAAAAAATGGGTATAGGCAAATTTTTAAGTTACCAATATATTGAGCTTATAAACTTCAAAAAGATCTCACTGCTCCTGGCCAAACACGTTTCAGTTCTATATACCTGTGGACCTCATAAGGGATAGGAATCTTATGTCTTTGATTCACTGCTAGACAACCTGGGCTTAGCACAGTACTGTACATAAGAAAGACTCAATGCATAAATAAATGAATGCACACTTCCGCCCTACCATCCTTTATATACCCTGCTCTCTCTGAATATTACTCTGATCTGCTAGACACTTTCTAGTCTCCACCAGCATGAGGTAGAATTCTATTCCTCTTCCTCCTATTTAAATCTCCATATTCAACTTACTGGCAATGTTCTTGGTTTACTTTTGTGATCAGTTATTTGATTTGGTTATTGAGATGAACATGCATTTTTTAATACATAATGCAACCCACAAATGGAAACTTTATTCTCTTGACATATTAAGTCACAGGATCTATACTAACTTAAAAACTACAGATATAAATTGGCAGAAGCTAATGAGAGAGACAGAAATTTCCATAGGGATTCCTTTGCATCTAGTATTCCCCTCCTGAGATTGATCTATCTATCTATCTATCTATCTTTTTATCTATATTGATTTTATATATATTCATATATATATATAATTCTTATATATATTACTTCGAGTATTTATAGATCAACATTTGGTATTCATATATATATATTACTTTTGGTCTCTCCCAGCTCCACTTCCTCTGGCATCATTTTCACTAAGTGACTAATACTTGAGATACTTACTCGATCCTTTTGTTCAGCAGAAGCAGCTGAATTTCTTCTTAATCACTGTTTGTCTTATCCAGTGACTTTCTTACTCCTCCCTCTTAACTCTACATGAACCAAAAATAACAAATGTTCTCTTTTTTTGGCCAATAGATTTTAAATAAGCACATCTTTATAAGCATTGTAATTATTACACATCATGAATTTTCTTTAAAAAGGCATTCATTAGAAAATTCAGCCAATCTAATTACCATAAACATTTTTCATATGGCCATTTGCCCAGCACTGTGTCTTTTATTAGTATATTCAACAAATGATGATTATATGCTTTCCATGTAGTAGGCACCATGATAAATTTAGTCCTATGTCAGCCACAGAAAGTGGTGTTAAATTTCTTATATTTAGTAAAAGAGAAACAAAAGCCAAAATAAGAGATTATGTAATAGGTGATATGACAAGAAAAACAAAGAAATTTGTAAGAACAAACACAAATAGCTATAACTGTGTTTGGACAGAAGGGCAGGGAAAACTACAGCAGAGATGATGTTAGGAATTATGATTGCAAAGGAGACTAAATACTTTGAAAATATTTAGAATGCAATGTCAGTAGGGCTTGGTGAGCAATTGGATACTGGTAGGGATGAAAAATGGATCCTTACATTTCTTTGTGATTTCTTGCTTGGATGACAAAGTATGCATCTGATAAACAAAGGGATGTGCAAATGCATTGAAGATCCTGCCATAGATAGAAACTTGGTTAGATACTGTTTAGAGAAGGAGTGACAAGCATATAGCTGGGATTTTGATGTAGGCAAGATCTTGAAGGACATCGAATGCCCTAGAAAACTGGACTCTCAAGAAGTACATTCAAATGCTTTAAGGATATTACAATAATCTTTATAATGATTCTGATGTACATAAAACATGTATTCTCTAAAAGTCACATAATGGAAAAGAAATACTTTTTAAAAAACAATAACTGACTACAAAAGTTTTATGAGGAAGTCACATAGCTAAATGGAAAATTAGGTGAGCTAGATTATTTATGTCTCAGGTTTTACATAGCATATGTTTTTTATTTTAAAAATGAGTCAAGCCAGGTGCAGTGATTCATGCCTGTAATCCCAAGTGTCTTGGAAGGCTGAGACAGAAGAGGCCAGGAATTCAAAAGCAACCTGGATAACATAGTAATACCGTGTATCTCCAAAATGTAACAAACAAACCAATGAAGTAGCCAGACATGGTGGTGTATGGTTTTATTCCCAGCAACTCAGGAGACTGAGGCAGAAGGATCACTTGAGTACCAAGTTCAAGGCTCCAGTGAGCTACAATGGCATTTTTACACTCCAGCTTGAATGACAGAGACTCTATCTTCAAATAATTCTTTTTCAATGAATCATGATCAATATAATAATTTGCAGCCTACTTTTCTGTTATTAACATACGAACCTATTTTCACCTCAATTCATATAAACGTATAACAGTCTATCTAATACTCATATAGCAGTCCATCGTATGGAAACAAAACAATGTCCAAAAGATGTTGAACAAAAAAATACTAGTGCATCATATAAAGTCTAAAAACAGCAAATTACATGATCACAATTTTGTGTTAGAAAGATTTCTCTAGGAGGACATTTTGGAGGAGTCACACTAAAAGAAAATTATTTGGGAAGCCATTAAAGTATTTTATGTAAGAAATAATTAAGATCTGAATTGAAAACATGAAAACATTGCAACTAGTAAAGAAATTACTTCAAAAAGAATGTCAGTTCTGAGTAGGTACTGGAAGTATCAAATGCACAGAATGGAGAAATTTTATTTAAAGATATTTAATATACAGAATCAGAGGGACTTGATTATCAATAGTATCTGTGTAGGGGGATGAATATGAAAGAAGCAATAAAAACTGAATTGAGAATTTTGGCTTGATGGCAAGGAGTAAAGTGATATCATTTTCACTGGTCGAGAACATTGAAGGAAGCCTGCCTGTGGGAGGTGAGACTGAGAAGCTGAACCTAGTTTTGGATTTTGCATTGAAAGAACTTGTAGGAGATTTTGGAGACTGTGCTTGTAGTTCCATATAAGACACTAGATAGGGTCATTACTATCAGTGCCTTCTGCGGAGGCTATAACTGTAGACTACAGCAAAGAACACATTGTTTTTATCTTTGTTGCACACTGAGAAGGGTTGAGAGCATAATGCTAAGCCACAAGCCAGAGGACCCAGGGAAAGAGGCATAGAGAAAAGAGACCCTTCCGAACATTGTGGCAGAGATGGAGTTAGATGTTGCTTTGAGAACAAGCATCAAATAGTGTTCAACAGTTTTTACAAATAATGATGATATCAAATTACTTTAGGGAAAGCAGTTCTAGTTGAGACCTAAAGCAAAATTCATGTTATAATTGATTGAGAAATAAATCAACTTGAGGAAGTACAGTCAAGGAATGTAAACCTTTCTCAGGAAGATTGGCTGGAAGGCAAAGAGAGCAGCTGGGGAGCATCAAGTCAAAAATTTGGGTAACTACGTGTTTTTGTATATCACATGGCCTATGTGTGCACCTGCGAGAAGACTGGGGAGACTACTATGTTTGTGGACAAGGTGGGAGCCAGAGAAAGATGACAATACATAGAAAAAGAAAAAACTAAAGAACGAAGTGAGGCATGGGATTCAGAGTTCTGGTGGAGGGATTATCCTTTGAAAAAAATATATTCTATTAAAATGTGAAGAAAGGAGAAAGAAACCTCTCTATGTGTCAGGGAGGCGAAAAAGAAGTTGTTCATGGTTGATAGGCTTTAAGACAACATGTAAACAAATCTAATAAAATCGAGTCCAGAGAAAGAAATAATGAATGCAATGAGCTTAGTTTGGAAGAACCTCGATTTGTTTGTAGAACCATGGTTTGCCCTGTCCCACATTCATGAAGCTATGGGGAAATAGCGAAGAGAGATTTAAATGAGTTCAGGATGATAATAAGCCATATCTAGGAGTTTTGAAGCAGAAGTCAAAACTTCTGATATTGAAGCTAAATATCTCAGTTTTTCACTCATCTTAACAAATAAACATCTCCATGTCTGTTAGTTTACCCTTAAGTCAATTCCTGAGAACTGCATATTCACGCTTGCTTTATAAAATTAACTCCACCACTCAGGCCTTGCTCTCTTCTTCAGGACCTTATTCTGACAATTATTATAAACATCTCATTTTGGTTTTTAAAATTTCCTGTTTCAAATAATACTACCTGCTTTACTCTAGTCCATCATATTCGCAACTTGCTCTTGCTTCCCAAACTCTTGAACTCCGAGGTTTACACTTAGTGACTGAATGTCTTCAACATGCATCTCTCTTTGCATCATGTCTCTTGCTTCTGTTCAGATACTTACATGAGATTCCTCTATGTAAGGCTGTCTGTAACTTACCGATAAACCCAGTGTCTTTTTCTTAGTTTTATTCTGTATCAGTTCTCTGAAGTGTCCAAACTTCTGGGTATCCTTTAATACTCTAGATACAAGCATTGCTTTTAAACTCTTCTCTATGATAAATTTATACACACACCGAAGGATTATTCACAATAGCAGTAATTCCAGATTCGTATAGCAATGTTGCCAAATTCTAGGATTCAGTATTGTTGATTTAACTCTATAGTATTTGTTGCAGGCTAGTAATGCAAACAAATATTATATTCCTAATTAAACATCTTAATAAAATTATTCGTGAAGGATTTACTCTCAACTTTCCAAATTACTTTTTTTATTTAAATGTTTTCTAGTTTACCATGTGACAGATGTTTCTAACTAGAACTTATTTGGTTTTTTTTTTGAACCGACATTTCTTGTATCTGAAAGTCAAATGTTAAGAATGTATAACATTATACTACTTATATGAATGTCTTATAAAATTTTTATTTTGGTATGCAATGGTAAGAACTTTGATATTGAGAGTTACTGACTGTAAACTTTATCATCTTACATAGTCTAATAATTAGTGGCAATTTTTGTACTAATTTTTTCTTAAATTAAGAAAAGTAAAATAACGTTCTGAATAATTTAAGGACAATATTCCAGTTTAAGAAACATAGAAAATGTAACATTAAAAACACTAATATCATTGAAATGCCAAATGTTACTTTTATTTTTCATTTCTAAATATTTTTTCTTTTTTTTTCTTTTTCTTTTTTTTTTTTTTTACATTTCCAGGAGTTTATTTTAAAAAACCAACACAATTAACCCCAAAATGCATTGAAAACATTAGGGATTTTCATAAATATCAGAAGCCTTAGGCGAATTGAGTTCAGCGCTTCTGACTAGGACATGAAAACCGCGCTGGTGCTAATGCTACTCTATCCTCAGCTACCAACCCTTCTATTACTAAAATTTGTAGAATGTTTCACAAATATATTATGTGGTTCCTTATGTATTTCAGCCTGAAGGTGGAGTTAGTTTCATTAGAACATTTCATAAGCAAAAATATGATCAAGGGGTCAATGTTTCTTCCAACTTGGCAGAAATGGTTATGAAAGCTAGTTATGTGCAGTCTCCAGGCAGCCTTGTGTGGAGATTATCTTTGACATTAAAGGTATAGTATGTTATTTTGTGAAGATTTTAGTTAATTTTTTTTGTTTCAAAGGTGCCATTGCTCTTTGATTCTTCTCTAAATCAAATTCTAATATGCCTATTAAGTTAGTTTTGATATCCATGGTGGAAGAATCATATGGAAAACTTTAGGTGTTTTATTAAATTTTTATTTTAAGTTTAATTTTATGAATTCTAGTTATGCCCAATTTAATAATTTCAAATATTGGGGAACTTTGAAACCTCTGTATCTTTAAGCATAAATTTTTGACATGTCATCTCCACATGATACTTCAAATAACATCAATAATTTTCTAACTGAAATTCATTTACAAAGCTATTTTTGATAATTTTACAAGCCTTGAGACAGTTAGATATCTAAAATCATGTAATAAAGTCAAATTTAAAATTAAATTAAGTTAAAATTAAAAAATAATTCTCTGGGTCCATTTATGTTGTCAGGGTTTTCTTTTTCTGAAGTCTAAATAATATTCTTATTAATGCAAAGACTACATTTTGTTTCTCCATTGTTCTGTTGATGGACAGTTAGGTTGTGTCCATATGTTGACTATTGTGAATAATGCCACAATAAACGTGGAATGCAGATACCTCTTCAAGATTCTGATTTTAATTCTTTTAGGGATACATTATGCTAATTGTAATAAACCAGTCACAGAATGACAAATACTGCATGATTTTACTTTTTGAGGTATTAAAGCAGTAAAATTCACTGGAGTAGAGAGTAGAATGGTAACTACCAGGATCTAGAGGGAAGGGTAATACTATTCAGTGGGTATAAAGTTTCAATTACACAAAATGAAAAGATTCTAGAGGTCTGCTGTACAACACTGTGCCTATAGTTAACAATATTTTATTGTGTACTTAAAAATTTGTTAAGAAAATAAATCTCGTATTAAGTGTCCTTAAAGAAAATAACCATAAATAGATGTTTTGTGAATGACAATATGCAAATTCATTTACAAGAAATACTTAAAATACAATGGTTGTTTAGAGATAGTGGACATATAAAACACACACCATAATATTGCCTTTTCCCCATTCATTAAATAAATGTCATTGTAAGCCCATAATAGAATAGACATATTTTAAAAAGATCCAACAGAAATAATGTCATCTATATGTTACACAGTATAAAAACATATATTTTATATATTTATCGCAATTTATACCATAATATATATTATTTTACATATGAAATGTGTTCTTAAAAATCACTGTATTAACCCTTTCATTTGATATTAATAATTAACTCTATATTAATAATCATAACATCATATTATATCATATATTAACATTGATAAAATAATATGTTATCAATAATACTATATATTAATTTAATTATATTAATAATTATTAGGTATATTATTTATTATAATGGAGATTTCTTTGTCATTCCATATACCAGTTTACAAGCTTCATAAAGTCCAAGACCTTACTTGTATCAATTCATCTGGGTAGCTCTGGCTTTGAATGAAAGATATGTGCCTGAAGAATTCAGGTAGACAAAAGTTATATTGGGTGTGCTGTGTAGGAGTGCCAGGCCAGATTTTTACATTATTATGTAAACAATAGAGAACACTCATTTTCTTAACATTTTTCACTTAATGAGACATTTTAATTTATACACAACTAGAAGCCACAGAAATAGTTAAGTTAGTCTAGTCATGCTCTTCTTTTCTATACTGTTAGATAAAAATGCACAGATGTACAAACAATAAAAATGTAAATATATATATATATTAATATACATAATGTTTAAATTGAAATTTAGAAAACTCAAAAATTATTTATGATGAACATTTACAAAAATCATATGTGTCACCATAATAATTAAATTAACTGCTGGTGGTACAACAGTTGAATAAAAATATAAAACTCAATTTTTTTAATAAAAGATTTTGATCTAGCCTTTTAAAATTATCCAACTATTATTAGAGACCTAAGAAAATACAAATTGCTTCTTTAAATGGCACCTTTTAATTTAGAATGGCCAGGTCTCTAGCTACACACTGGTGAGGATAGTTTGTTCTGAAAAGTTTAAGGCTAGACAAAAAGAGAATGGAATTCTATAAGATTCTCAAAGACAGGAACTATCTATAGATCCATTTATTAGCGCTTGGGCAATGCAAATCAATGTAATTCATGATAAAAGGAGTAGAAGAATTCAAAAAGGGTAATTCTTAGCAAAGGTGGTTATTTTTAAATCTTTATCCACAATTCTAAATAAAGCCTGACAATCTATTAAATAAAAAAGTTTGAAGGCAACAAATTTAGAAGAAAAATCAACTTTCCCTCACTCATCCTTATGCCGCTTGCTGTAAAAATACTGATGTGTTGGATCAGAATGTGCTGCCCCAGACTGTGCTCTGGTGTTCATCATGCTACTGCAGTATTTTTCATTTTAAAATGTGAAAAATTGATTTCCAACACTTGTTCCAAAGGGTTGCAGATTGGATAGTGTGGACTTCTATGATAATGTAATAACAAATTTGTTCCTCTGCTCCCTAGCATCCTTAACTTCCACTCATCCATGACCCTGGTACTTTTCTTTCTTTAGGCATCCTACCTTCAACCAAATCTGTCCCACTTTTTAAAAATGTTTACCTCTCTAAGCTAGTATGTATATATGAGGGGTGTGTGGCTAGGTGTTTGGGGACTTATTTTATATAAAGACATATTTATTTCCCTAGAACATATTTCTTAGAATGTATTTTGTCTCTTGTAATCAGCAATATGGTGAAGAAATGCAGTGTTTCTTAACTGAATAATGGGATTTTCTTCTTTGAGCAACACTATGTATATATGGGGTTCTCTGATGTAAAGTTTTTGAAAAGGGTTGTGAAAACCTGATATTTTCCTGACATAGTCTTCTAAATCCATGAGACTTTTGGGAAAATATCACAATGGTAAATGAAAAAGTTGGTTAAGATAACCTTCCAACGTGGTAGCTCCTCATCTATCTAGAGGATTCTAAATTTTGAAGTATACCATAGAATTTGTTTAAGTACAGACGCATCTGAAGGCATCTTAGCCAGCAGTTAAGAAGCTACTTTCTAGCATCTATATGGCAGACACTGTAATTTCTTAGAAGTGTCAATATGGAAGGGGTCCTAAAAATGTTATGATCTTACCTCCATATGCTTTCATATGTTTATAAAACTAAGATGCAAAGAATCAAGCTCCACTTTCCCTTCTTAACTCCTCAAAATTCAGTATTGAATTATTGCTCTTCTTTCTAGCTGTCTTACCTGGGGTTTCGTTCTTAACTTTTGTCCCTCAGTGTCCTCATTTTTAATACAAATATAATAATAGTATCTGATGATAGGGTAGTTAGGAAAACTAAACCTCTCAAAAGAGGGTCAGGCATACCATAAACATTCAGTAAAGATTAGCATTTATTACAGTATAGTTGGAGCTTTTATTGTTTCGTTGGCTAGTAGAAAAGATGATTGGTAAATAGTGTATAAGAATGTGATAGCAGCAGGAGACAGACAATTAATGGACAGACAGGGATTGGTCTCTCGTGAAACCCGATATTCCAGCCAAAGACGGCATGAAGCCTGAAAACTGAGCTGCCTTTTCCAGGCAGAGTCCACGACCAGACTGAGAACTTCCTCCATGTCTTTTAGCCAAAGGAATGGTGCTTGATCCCAGGCTTACCCGTGGACCAATCAGCACACATGCTTCCATTCTGATCCCATAAAAACCCTGGACTCAGCCTCACAAATGGCTACTCACTTTTGGACTTTCTCTCACAAAGAAGGTTACCTACTTTGTGTCACCTCTCATCATGGAAAGTTTTCTGTCACTCAATAAAATTCTTCTCTACCTTACTCTGAAGTGTCTGTGTACTTTATTCCTCTTGGTCGCAGGACAAGAACCCAACCTCCTCTGAATGACAGGTGCACTGTAACACACTTTCTGCTCATGGAGCAAGAGGAGTAAAAAAAAAAAACAAAAACGCTAGGTGCCACAGGCCCCCGTTGGCCGAGCTGCAGGTGGCGGGAATAAACAAGAACTGTAACACTTCCTGGAGACTCAGACCTCAGGACTCCCCAAGCAAAAGTTATAACATCCCTTGCGGCTCTGCGGTTCCCGGTATCTCCATATTTTCAGGCACCATCATGTCTCCCTCGTCCAGATGCCAGTACCCAAGGTGGAAGCCAGTTGTGGCATGGCCCGACCAGCTGCAAGCTGAGGGCAGAGCTGCCATGGGCTTGGGATCTGGGCCAGTCGTGTGAGCTGAGCGCAGTCTGCCATCGAGTAGGCAGAGCGGGCCCACTGGCAATTTTCAGCTGGTGAAGTGGCACTGAAAGAATCCTGTATCAAATGCATCTGAGTGGGAATTGAGGAGGAAGGTGAAATTGACAGCTTCAGTATTTTTAATACCTAGGACACTGGCATCTTATGAAACTTGCAAACCAACAAAAAAAGACAGATATAAAGTAATAATAATAATGTAGGCTGAATGTTCTTGATTTGGTTTGGCTCTGTGTCCCCATCCAAATCTCATGTCGAATTGTAATCCCCAAATGTCAGGGGAGAGACCTGGTGGGAAGTGATTGGGTCATGGGATCAGATTTCCCCCTTACTGTTCTGGTGATAGTATGTTCTCACCAGATCTGGCTATTTGAAAGTGTGTGGCATTTCTCCTTTCGCTATCTTTCTCTTCTGCTCCACCATGGTCACACATGCTTGCTTGCTCTTGACATTCCACCATGATTGTAAGCCTCCTAGCCATGCTTCCTGTACAGCCTGTGGAACTGTGAGTCAATTAAACCTCTTTTCTTCATAAATGACCCACTATCAGATAGGTCCTTATAGCAGTGTGAGAACAGACTAATACAGTTCTGAAAGTAAATGATAAACCTGAGAAATAGACACTGATTTTAATTTTACTTTAGTAAAAGGTATTTAGGTAAATAGAAATATAATTGAGTGGAAAACTGGATACACAGATGATAAATGTAAAATTATAGATATATATTTAGATATGAATAAGAGTATTTGATAAGTTAATAAAAATGTGTATGTGAAAATAAGCATGAATTAAATAAACTCCATCTGCTATGATTACAGTCCTTATTGTCAGTATGTAGGAATGACCAACAATTTTATATTGTGCCTGCTACAAGTTCTCATATTGGGCAAAATAAATAAAAGCCAATACATTTCTTTAAGAAGTTAACTGCATCCAACATTGCTAAACACTGCAAAGCACCACCTTACAAGGGTAACATTCAAGTTGATTAATATAATATTTTCTCTCACAAGAGGAATCATGTCACTATAATTCAAAGATACTGATGAAGAAGTAATGGCCAAAGTGAAATTTTTGACAACTGGCAATATAGCCATATCATATAGATCATTTCTGTTATGTTTTGTCAAAGAATCTTAAATTTTTTTCTATCTAAACTTTCACCAACATAAATAATAGATCTCTTTCCATATTCTCTGCAATAACATTTGCAGTAAATTTAATTTATAATACTGTACCATGTATCCAGTGCTATAGTGTCATTGAGATTATTGAAATGATAGTTCTGCTAGATAATCTATCAATCCAAATGGCAGAACTTGGACCAATCTCGTCTATATTAAAATTACCTTCCCTGTAAGAAACCTATAATTCTTTTCCTCTCTTTCACAACTTTGCCTCTGTTTTGAGTTTTATGAATAATTGCTTTTCTACTGATCAAAAACAAATTCTTGTATACGAGATACTCTGTCATTGATCACTATAAGCACTAATGTATTAATAAAATATGTTTATGTTTCAAACTAAAACTGACATCTCTGTAATAAGAAATCATACACAATCTAGCACATTACTATCCTACTTGGGGAGGGAGATAACTTGGGCTTTATAGGAGTCAAGATTTGGTCTAATAAAATATTGATGTGTTGTATGCCTATCATTCTTTCAATGTCCTACGTGCTTTCTCCTTTGTTAATATAATGCAGTGAAGGCGTTGCTATCAATTAGCACAGTGTCATGGAATGCAAAACCAGGACAAAACATCTCCAGCTAAATAGTGTTCTGTTCACAGTCTTGAAAAGTACTATGAGTACAGTGTGTCCAGGATGGATAAGGGAAAAATATTTAAAAATGATTTTTATTGTGATTTTTAAAGATTACTTGTTTCAACTCTGGAAACTAGATTCACAGATTTTTTCCTCAAATGGGACATCAGTTGGGTTGGTTCTTATAAGTCCTTACTAAGCAAGAGGAAAACGATGCACAGTAATCTCCAAACTGGAACTTTATTTCAGAATATTTTGAAATGCTAGAAGACCAAAACCTAAAATAAAAATGCAGTTGCAGCACTTAAGCAACTAACTCTGTAGAAGAAATTTATTGATATCTTAACTAAATTAGTTACTTATTTTGTGTAACATGATTGTAGGAATTGGAAATTCTGAGTCAATTCCTCAGTGTCCATGTCCATTGACGTCACCGATATTTGAAAAGATAGGGAGTCTTTCTTGAAAATGGAGAGAAATGTTGTTCCTTGACAAGGCATTTGAAACAAAGAGAGAGAAAGAAAAGAGAGAGAGAGAGAGAGAGAGAGAGAGAGAGAGAGAGAGAGAGAACGTAATTGACAATGAAAATCAGCAGCATGTTTCAAACAATACCATGGCTAAAAATATCAATCAATCGATTTAAAATCTTGCATTTTAAAAATTGAAAAAGGAAATTGTAGTGTATGCTTAGTGGTGCCCTTTATGAAAGTATAAGGAGAAAAGCTCTTAGTGATCTGGGTTCTGATGGAAGCCTATTGAATTTTGAGAGAAGAAACCCAAAGATGAATGGCAATGAAAAGTAATAGGTTCTCTAAGTTATGTTTCATATTTAGACAGTATCAGCAACATCAAAACAATCAAATAGGTCAACTGAGTAGAAAAATAATTAGTTATTTCCTATTGACTAGGTAAAGCAACTTGTTTAACTGTTTTTACTTCATTTGGTAACTTGTTAATATTACAAAAGACAAACACAGCTGTGTTTTAAAAATAGTAAACCAAAGTTGTGTTACAAAATAAGCCAAAACATACAGCTGTGAGTGTTAAGGTTTTAATAAGAAAATTAATTGTCACTTTCATTCAGTTTATTTCAAAGCAGCTGATTCAGTCATTAGAGGAATCATTTATTGAAGAAAGATGCATTAATTCCTGTTAGGTTAAAAGGCTATGTATATGCATATCTCTGGCTATGTATAGGTTTAAAAAAATGCTCAAGAAATAAATTCAATGAAGTTTGTATATACTTATCTTTCATTGTTCTTACTCAATTTCAAAGTATTAAGCAAATAATTTACTATCCCTGGGGCAGGGGAGAAATGGAATCTGCCAGCCAAAGATCTGATTCTTGTTTGTTTTGTTGTAATTTAATTGTATTTTTCAAATAGGTATTTCAATCATATGGTGCAAAGTCAAAACATTAAAAGATAGACATTGAACAGTTCTGTTTTGTTCCTGTCATTATCCAATTACACACAAAGCCCTATCACTTTGATTAGTTTCTAGGATAACCTCCCAGTATTTCTCTATGTAGATAAAGAAGATATGTTGGGGAGAGATATCATGGGGAGAAATGCCAGATATAGGTGATGGGGACGAAGGCAGCAAATCACACTGCCATGTGTGTACCTATGCAACAGTCTTGCATGTTCCTCACATGTACCCTAAAACCTAAAATACAATTAAAAAATTAAAAACCTGTTTAGAAGATTAAAAAAATAAGCTACAGAGTGGGAGAAAATATTTGCAAATATATACAGCAATATATATATATTGCATGTTTATAGCAAAGGACTGAATAGAATACATAAAGATCTCCCAGAGCTCAAGAGTAAAAATAAAAATAAAAAATCTTATTAGGAAATGGGGGGGAAGAACTTACAACATGAGTAGACACAGAGAATACGTATATACATATTCTTATTTTTAAAATTATTTTCTTTTAAGAATTTTAAAATTAATTTTTTAAGAACAAGAATATAAATATTCTTATCTTTTAAATTGACAGCTATACACTTGACTTGATTTTGTGGTACAGTTCTATGACTTTTAGCAGAGTATAGATTTATAGAACCACCTCCACACTCTGAAGAAGGAAGAGTTCATCATCCCCCCCATATCTGCCATGGTACTACTCTGTAATCATACTTTTTTTCCATTCCAAACCGCTGGCAGCCATTAATCTGTTCTTCGTTAAAGTGTCATCATTTTAAGGATGTCATATAAATGGATTTACACACTCACACACACACACACACACAACATTTTATGATTGGCTGCTTTTGCTCAGCACAATGGATTTAAGATGCATCTAAATTTATGTATCTCATCAACAACATGTGGGAGCATCTGTTCCTCCAAAGTGTCACTAATGAAGCCTTTTTGTCAAACTAGGCCTTTTTGTAAATTCTTCTAGTTGTTTACAGTTATATGTAAGACACTAGAAAGTAATTATTCTGGGTAAACACGTTTTTTCATTCCAATTTGATAAAGAATACATCCATACATATATACAAAGTGTTAGGTTGGCATAAGACAAGGAAAGAATTCTGGTGCTGAATCACTCAATGTGAACCACTGTGTCTAGAAAATTAAAATACAAAAAACTGTTTCAAACAGTAATATGAATATGGCTTATAAAGTGTGTCTGATTTCATTTTTATGAATTTAATGCCTTCACCTATTTTAGGAATCCATTCCTTTCCCAATGGTTTGTTTTATTTTATTGAACATGTACATGTTCTTTTAAGACACAAAACCAAAAATATTTTCTCCCAAATGTTATGAATATTTCAACAGAATTATATTTGTTTAGTTGATTTTTATTGAATTACTTGGCTAATTATCTTCATTTCCCATTTTACTTCGCTAAAATAAAGCAAAAATTCTTAGGAGAAATATTTCAACTCAGACTATTTTTTTCTAACACAGGGACTACTAAATGTGGTCTTGGTTTAAGTCCTGGGACTCATAGTTTTTGTAACAACTATATCCAATGTTTAAGATTTAATTTTTCTCATTAACCTTGAAACTTCTTACTAATTCTTCAGTCACAGTCTCATATTCATCTTAATCATAGAAATTTTGGTGTCATTTTCTATCATTTTAATTCATTATTTATGAAAAGAGTAATCTCAATTTGCCTTTAAGTATTACCTATGGATTTTTTAGGATTTTCTGTCCTTTAAGTGTTGGTTCTGTAGCTAAAATGACTATTTAAGGGCCACTATTCTCTTTTTTGGGGCTTTTAGAAATAAATTATATAAAAATATATTTATGGGCTTATATGAGAGTTAGAGACATCTATTTATTTTTGACATAGGCTACTATGTGGGAAATATTATACTTTATAAATGAAATGAGAATAACATACCCAGTATTTGAAAAATGTTTAACATTAACTCCAATTATAGTATCAAAATATAATCAACATAACTCAAATTACAATAAATTATTTTAAAACGGGTATAAATCAGACCAATTTTTATGTGAGCTTTCAATAGTCTTATTTAAATAGTCTTACTGCAATTAAACCTTATGAATCATGCAAGTTACTAGTCAAATAAAATTATTTTATTTACCCACTATTGCCAATTTTGAACTTTGGCACAACTTGAAGGTCATAACAAAAATACGTACACTAAGAAAAAGCTCTCAATTTGTTTTTAATCATCTAATTTACTGTTTCCTAGTGATTCTAATTTAATTACGAATTTATTTTGTGATATTCTAATATAGAATATATATGGCCCTGGCTTTATGTAGATGAGTTCTAAATATAAAAATAATTTCTGACTAGATTATTTTAATCAAAGAATATGTAGATGTAAAAATTACTTCTTTCAGCAATTTTTAAAGGGATTATACTACACATAGTGCTTGCTAAGCTCAGTGTTGAATGTTTTCAGTGGGACTTTGACAAAATTGATTTTATCCTGAGAACAATGACCCAAATGTCATAAATTGTCTAAAATGGTAAAATTAGTTATGTTTTATTAATTTCGCATATTTATATAGTGCATTTATATAGTTGCCTGCCAACTATGTGCAATACTCTTCCAAGTGCTGGTGATCTATCTTCGAACGAGGCTGTCTGAATCGATGCTGAAATGGCAGGGGAAATCTCACCTGAAAGTGAAGATAACACTTTCACAACTTTTAACAGTTTGGGACAGAATAACACTTTCATAAAGCAATATCGTCAACCAATATTTATTAAGCATCTACTATGTTGTAATTACTGTGCCTCTTGCTGAAGATGTAGACATCATCTACATTTCCTACCCCTGAGAAGATCACAGCAGAGTGCAATATCAGAGGCAGACCGATGGTTACAAAAGACAAGGAGCCTAATTTGGTCGAATATAAAGTACGTATTAATAATTATATTATTTTATTATAAGACAGCTCCAAAAGAAATAGGCTGACCTATAAGGAGCTTCTTGTCACTCAAAAGCTGAATTATTACTTTTCAAAGCTGTCGAAGTAATTCTATAGAAGACAGTGCAGTGCAAAGAATATTGCATTTGAAACAGAAGTGGTTTCTATTTTCCACTTGACCACTTTGTGGAGATATTAAAAGGGAAAAGTGACTCATTGAGTCTAAATTTTGTTATTATCCTGTAGAAGGATAATGGGGCTTGCTTTTTTGAGTTATTTCATGAATGACCTAAGATAATACATGTTAAAGTACTTTGTGATCTATAAATGTATGTATAAATACAAGATTTTAGTGTGTTGGCAAGATGACTAACATACTGTTTGGGATGTAAAAGGCTAGATCAAATTTAGAGTTTCTTCTAAAACTAAAGCCCTGTAATTCTAGAGCTAAAAGAGGTCTTATTTTTTCAAGTTTTTACTTTGTAAACGTTGAAATTACAGACATATGAAACTATGGAACCTATAGAAATGAAACTATACAAACACTAGTTAATGGCCAAGAAGACCCTAGAAGATACTTTATCTCGTCTTCTCCCCAAAATACTGTAATGTCTAAAGATTTATTTTCTGTTTCTAAAAGTATTTTAACTTATTTTTCTATGCTGGTCTTCTAAATTCCTTGTAAACGCAACAAATACGATATAGTAAAATCTAACAATTCTGAAATTTTGCACCTAGCTTCATGGTATTTAATAATTATTATTTTGTGTTTTCTTTATTGTAATAGGATTCTAAAAGATGGACAATAAAAAATAATATACAGTGCTCAAGTAATTGTAATATATGTTGTAATTGTCATGTATTACAAAAGCAGTATTAGTTACATGCCTAAGAAGGTACTTTTATGACAGCTGAGTTCAAGTAATCCTACATTTCTTTAGTATTTTTATAGTTTTCAAAGCATTTTAGGTAGACTGTAAATTAGGACATATTATTGGTTTGTTCAAAATGAAACATCAAATTACAAATCTTAACTTTAAAATAAAGCTCAGAAAAGTCAGAATGCATAAACGGATAATCTTGTAAAATCATAGATCAACATACATTTCATGACTCTGAAAAACTTAAGGAATAATAGTTTCTTATAAAAAATACTTTTGCTACTACATTTTTATGGCATTTTATTGGTTTCAGATGTGTGTATGGGAATCATTAAAATTGTGTAATCTAACAAATTAATTTTAATAATTAATTTCAAAGAAACGAACCATGTAAGACCATATCTATGGCAGCAAACATTACAACAAATTTAAATATGAACCTATATATTTAGCTGAGCCAATAGTGAACAGAATTATAATTTTATTGTACTTTTAAGTAGCACTTAAAGGATAAAAAATATGATGAATGACCTTAGAACAAAATATGGATTTAGTACGCAATTTTTGCAATTTTTATGCAAGTTCTTTAGAAGTAAAAGATAATGTTGGAATACTCACTCTCTTTAAGACATGCATTTTGAATGGTTTTGCCAATAAGGCTTAATTAACTGAGTTTATAATTTCTTGCTTGGCCCTGTTTTGTTCTGTTTGGAGAACAGGTTTGAGAGCAATTTATGACAGAGTTAAAATTCGTTAGTACCCTAGAACTCATTAAATAAAAAATCTCTTTAAAAGCACCCTCATGTAGCTACTGCATTCCTTTAAAAATATACTTCTGTCATTGCAACAAAATGAACTTGGATGATTTATGCAATTGATGACCTTTTCTCATTAACAAAGCTCTAACTAACCAGCATAAACAGCTTTTGGTTACTTGATTGTTTAAATATACATGTAGTTCTGGCAAAATACTCAGTGTATATATCTAGCAGATTTTAATTTCATTAAAATGTCTATTTTCTTGGTCTTTGCTCCTGTGTAGGGACAAACACCAAAGGGAGGAGAGAATTTAGTTATCCAGATAAGTTTGAGTAGCAAGACATTTTCATCAAAATCTTTCCGGGTATTTAGGAAAATAGTATTTTTGGAAATTATCCAGACATTATAGGATTGGTGGCTACGTGCTAAAGTTAACTAGGTGAATGCCACAATTTTTCAATTTATTTTTAATTTGTATAGAAAATATAGTCACTTAAGTTATATTAAAAATAGCTGCAATGCAAAATTTTCTGTGTAAGAACAGAAAGTATGTTGAAGCTATTTTATTAATACATTTTAATGGGAAACAAATGGGAAAGGTTTTGTTAGTTTCTGAATTGCATTTTCTTTTCTTCACTACATTATATTACAAAAGCAGTAAAAACAAGCAGAACTATATGTTAAACATACACTTTTTAAAATATACAATCTCATGTTTATTTTAGTCACTTTTCATTTCACAACCAAATGAAACATGCATATAATTTTCGAAAATGCATAACTAAAAGAGAAATCAAAATCATGGTCAAATATATCCAAAATAATCATCACGCTGGAAAGCATGTCCAACTTATTTTAAAGGTGCATTATTGCCTGATTTAAAGGCAGACAGAGGCTGTGAGGCCGCATTCCATGACAGAGAGCCTCTTGAGACATCTTTGATCATTCTTTGTGATGCATAAAATATGTCACAGTTGTACTATAAAAGATATCAGCCATCAGGTAAGGCTGTCATGCGATCTTGTAGTATTATATTGGAAAAATACGGCTTTTCTCTCCAGTACTTGTATGGGATTTCTGCTCATGAAAACACAGCCTATTTAGTCTGTGTGCAACAATTATCATACTCCTGGTTTCTTTCAAAAGAAAGTAGTCATAAATAAACATGCTAAAGAGAATAGATCTGGTTGATATTTTGTTTCAACATTCACCCATTCTTAAGTTGTTATAAGCTGTGAATATGTTAAGTACTGGTCTACATTAAAGCTGGATTCTACAAAAGGATTGCATATTTCTCCAGAGACTAGTTGCTTTCATTTGATTTCTGTTATGCATACATCTTAGTTTACTTCAAAATCTGAATCTATGTCACAAATAATATTTATAACAAAAGAACAATAGCAGTAAACTATTCCAAAATGCTGTATTCTTATTTCTCAGCCCCTCACATATTTTTTAAATTATACCGCGTGTGTGTATGTATGTGTGTGTGAAAGAAAATTGGCTTTGCTAACATATTTAAGATAAAACAAACTACAATTTTGTGTGGGTATGACAGCAATATCAATCCATTAAATATTAACATACATTAACGTTTTACCATTTATATGAATTAGTTTCCTCAAATTTTATTTAAATGACAATGAGACTGATTTAATATTTTACATTATAATAGTTCCAGGTTTTCTACACAATTTGAAAAAAATTTTTTTTTTCAAAACCTGGAACTATTATAATGTACAATCCAACGAAAAAGTATTTTTTACCATTGAAAGCTCTAATTACTGAAGCATTTATCAAGTTAAATTATTTAATTGACTTCATGAATACTGGCAAAATTTACTAGTTTGTCAGGAGTTTAATGCTCTCGTCTGAAAGCATTTCACTACTAAACCAACAAAAACCCAAACAAATAAGATGTGTAAGCAACAGTCAATGTGCTAAATCTGAACAGCTGACAAGTTTTGCTCAATGAATACGTTTCAGATAGCTTTTATCTCTACAAATGTATTGCCTTTTGAAAATATTCACATTTATTATTTCTATGCTCCAAAAGTACTGCTGCTTGTACTTAAATATTTAGCAATTTATTTAATTTATAAATTGGGAAGAAGGAACTCCTTTTAATGGAGAAATAACACACGGTATAACAGCTCGAATCGATTAAAGGCCTCCATCTGGCGCAAGTCTACAAAAGTTGCTGCCATATGTTTGAACAGCACAGCAAAAGTAACTGTTTTATACTGTCACCACCTCCAGATCTGTTTTATAAATTGCATTTTGTTTTAATATAATGCATATATATAGACATCAGGTATAGTTTCATTTATGGCTGTTTGCTTAATTGGAAAGCAGACACTATATAAAAATTTTAAAAGGCTATTGGTCTTCATGCATTGTTCACTGTGAAAGGCAGTTGACAGGTCTAAATAAGAGTAAAAGAGATGCACAGACTTTGGTGTAAATTAAACAGTTTATAGTAATCAGTAATCTCTAAATCTTAAATGATTTTAGCATATTCTATGACATTCATCTTTGAGAAATGATCATTCATCTTTGAATTATTAAAAATATAGAATAATAAAAACATCTTAAGGGAGAAAACTGTATAAAATTCATGTAAATATTAAAGACTGGTAATATCAAAAATGTATTCAGTAGTCTTATTTTTTTAAGGTAAAATTTCATAAAGATAGATTTAAAAATCATAATATATATGTTGCTGTTGGAAAAATAACATATCAGGTTCAAATGAAATTTAGGAATGTTAATCTCTTTTGCAGCTGCTATTTTTGTTTTATGGTATTTTTACAGCTGTTTTTAATTTCTTTTAAGAAATACTAAACCTTTAGGAGAATTCCCATGTGAATAACCACAGTACAGATAATTGGTTTCATTGCAATTCAGATTATGAACATCATTTTTCAGTTGTTACTTTCAAACTATATACATAGCTAAATCTGTAAGCCATTTTCTTTATTCAGCTACTATCAAAAGGGGGAAAATCAGTTTAAAGCATCACAAAACCTATTTTTTATCCGATAGGTTGGGATGTTTAAAAATATTTACCTTCTTCAATAGAACATTAATATATCCTATGTAGTAGGTGCAGATGTGAGCTATAGTTTTTATTTAGAAAACAGAACAACATAAATTATGAAAATTGTTTCAGAACTATGACTTTAATAAATTTCAGAAGTGGCATTATCATGTGATTATATTTCTATACCTAACATCTCCTTTGATTAATTGTTACTACAGATTGTATATCTTCGTTTAGAAGCATCCTTGATTAGCAGCCACACCTATGCCATGCAGTTTTTAATGGAAGCCACCCTTCCTACGCAAGCCGCAGGGGAAAGTAATTAAATTTAATAGAAGCCGTCTTTGTTTTATAGCAACCCTCAATTTAAAGCCACAGGGGTAAGTAATTAAATTTAATAGAAGCCATAGCTTCTAAACAAAGATACACAGTATCAGTTAGGTATGCAGAGGTATAGACATAAGACATACTATACCTTGGGAGTTGTGAAGAATGAAGCAAATATTGAAAAATGTAAAACTTCACAGGCTACTTTCTGTAAGTAATTCAAAATGGGCAGAGAAGCTATAGTTGTCACCCTGCCTTTTCTTAATGGGCTATAAGAGAGGTGGAGGTGCTAGATGTCCTTGCTAAACCACAGTGGCTTGGGCAACTGCCTTCTGTGAGCACTGGATGCTTCTTTCCTTCGATTATCATTTTGACATGTCCAATATAAAATGCCTTAAGTGGGTTAGCAGCAATTCATGAGAACATAGGAAATTTGATGTTTCTGTTTATTTATTCTAGGTATTAGCTATTGAGTTTATGTTTTGCTGTCTTTTTTGTTTTCTTGTTTTTTAAAATTTTAGTGACCATAAGTCCTCAATTAGTTAATCCTGCCTATAGCCAATGTCTTATAAAACCTGGATCAAGACTAGAAGCACCATTTGGGCAGCTAATTTCAGCTTCATTCTAGAGAATGTTTGGCAGATTGTCTCACCACAGCATCTAGGCATTTGATGTACAAATAAAAAAGGCTTCTGAGGAAGTATTCTGGAATTCACATTGGCCATATGACAATTGTCGAGGCCCTTTCCCCGAACTAGTACGAGCCATGTAACTAGGTTTGAGTCTTAAATTTTATTTTCAGCTTTAATGCTGCTTTGAAAATATCAAAATTTCCAATCATCAGGAACGTGTTTAATTTACTCTTTGCCGTAAACGGTGTTTTAAAAATTCATAAGGCTCATATAGGGAAAAAAAATGCCTAAGTGAAAACTAAGCAGCTGGTAGCATATCCAGTGATATTCTAAGACCATTGCCTTTAAAAGATAGTTAATAGTTACTTTAAAAAAAAGGCAGTGAGGGAGTGGAGAGGAGAGACTGAGAATCAGCCACCCAGATGGTAAAAGACAATAAGAGCTGCCTGTAGGCATATGGTGCCCAGAGAATGTACCAGGCATATGTTAATAAGAAAATTAAAACTTGTATTTTAAGCAGCATGTGAGTACAATATGGATCATGACTAGGAGGGATGAAAATAATGCCCTAAGAAATTCTTAATGTAAGAGAAATATAAATACAGGAATATAAAAATTTTTATAACATGTAAATTTAGTGATCAAATAAATATCTGTATACACTTATAAGTTCTTGATAAGTTGTGTGTTCTGTTCTTAATATATGTATAAGCTTATATACATACATACAGATAGATAGACAGATAGATAGATTTATCAGTAGAAATGAAGTTATGTGGAATACAATTCCTATGTGTGTGTAATAACACATTTTTAAAAATGATTAGCTTTGCCTGTGACACTACTTAGTGACAACTAAAAAAATGTGGAGTCTTTTCAGTTGGAAGGAATAAAGAACATCTCTAAATTTAACCTGCAACAGCAACTCTTCTTTAATTAAAATAAACAAGCATAGAGTATCAATGTGGCATTTATTTCCAAGTTTCTGATGATCTCATTTAAATACGTTTAGGATTTTTTTTTTTGGTCCAAGTTTAAAAATATGAAGGTTCAACATATTCAGGGTTAAATGTGCATGATCATAACAGATTTTCCTATTATCACTGCAACTTAACTGAGAAATTATTTCATATGTGTATTCTCTTTCCCTTTTAATCATTAATAAAATCAGACTCAGAAATGAGTCTGTCGACTTTTCTCTTTATCATTTTCTTTCTGTTAGGATTTTTCTCTTGTTTGGATTTTTGAAACAGAGTAATTTCACAGGTTTTTTCTATTACCGTGTCCTTGAGGCAAACCAATAATACTTTTCTTCTTTTTAAAGGGATTCTAATGTTATCAGAAGAGAAAAAAAATTATAAAGTCTCAGTTCCCTGCCACTGTTGTCAGGAAGGCTATTTTTTCCCTGCTTGACTTTACCATGTGTGGCTCAGGTAAATCATTGATCTCACACAAATTAACTTATTTGTATGATGTAATCATAGTTGTTTGAAACTGCTTGTATTGAATCACATAACCCACCAACTGCAAAACATAAAGCAAGTTATTGTATTTTTACATTCTCAGGGAGCTAGAAGTAATAAAATTCCTATTTTATTTTCATATCCATTGACATGCACCTGGAATGTCCTGGCAGTTTCTGGTGAATGTAATGCGAGGAAGGGCATTTAAGGTCACTTGAAATCCAGCTTTAATATGGCAAGTGGTTACTACCTCCGATTAATAAAATGTCTGATATGTTTGACCCATTTTTTTTCTGTTCTTATTAAATCCACTGATTATTATGTCATTTTACTATTTAAAAGTTTTTAAAACTCTGAATGAAATACAGTTTCATTTTTATTAATATAATTAGAAGTATATTACAAATACAAAAAAAAAGCAAGATGATTAGAAATTTGAGAGTATCACGACATGTCTTAACTTTATTTCTCCAATTATACACACACACACATACACACACACACACACATACACACACACACACACCCCTATACATGCACATGCACAGCACATTAAAAATGGATTTCTTCAAATGGAGATTGTGAAAGAAAGATAAGTTGTAACGCCATGTAATTTGTGATTATGTCAACACACAAAGCACTAAAAGAAAGTTAAAACACATCGTTAAAATGACTTTATCCAAAAGAATATGACACAGCTCTACTATAATTATCATCATGATACCAGCTCAGGAGAAAGGACAGAAAATAAATTATGGCTGAACATAAAAACTAGCAGATTAGAAGTGGAAATGTTTTACAAAATCTATGATCTCACCTCTTCCTCCATTAGAGAAGGTGACAAAAAGCCTAAGGTTCTGCTTCCTTTTTTTATTTTTCTTTTCACCATGGATGGAGGAGTGGGAAAAAAGAGGTAAAGCCCAAATGGGAGAAGCAGCAAGGTAAGAGAACAGATGTTCCTATGGCCATCAGGTCACCTGACTCATGGCAGCAATTCTCAGATGCTAACAGGGTTCTTAATAAATAAGGCATGCAGAATGAGGAGCTAGTGCCCCTATCCTCAAGACCTCAGCACATCCCAAGGCAATCTCTCCACCACTCTCCATCAACATGAAAGCCTCCACTCCTTATTGGTTACCTAAGGGCAAGCTGGCTCTTACTCTTAAGTATCATCTACTGGAATGGATAATGAACTGCACCACCAAATTTAAAAAACTGCCAGAAGAGCATCGTGCTAGTGAGAGAAATAAGCTTCCAGAGACCTCTGGACTCTCAGCCCCAAAGAAGATAGTGGGTTGGCTCATAGGTCAAATATATTCCTGCAATAAGCAGCATTTGAGAAAGT
Source organism: Saimiri boliviensis (assembly GCF_048565385.1). Classification (NCBI taxonomy): domain Eukaryota; kingdom Metazoa; phylum Chordata; class Mammalia; order Primates; family Cebidae; genus Saimiri; species Saimiri boliviensis. Next base: position 47,615,422 of record NC_133463.1, read on the forward strand.
CATCACCCAAAAGGTATACACAACCAAAGAACCCATACAGAGTGTTGGCCCCTTGAATGAACCCAGAAACAAAATTAAATGATGATACACGACATACACCACAGTCATATCCTTAAGGAAACAATAATAAAACATTTAAAAATTCCCATCCAAACAATAGCAAATTTAAAAATAAGAAGCAGTAAATTCTTCAGATGAGAATAAATCAGCACAATAACTCCAGAGGTACAAAAAGACAGAGTGTTTTGACACTTCCCAAGTATTACGCTGGCTCTCTAGCAATGGGTCCTAACTGAAATTAAAATTCTTAAATGACAGATGAGGAATTGAAAATATAAATTGAAAGGAAGTTCAAGTAAATACAAAAGAAAGCTGAAAAACAACACAAAGAAACCAGAAATGTGATTCAAAATCTAAAAGATGAGCTAACTATACTTAATAATAAACAAACAAAAAAACTTAAAAAATAGAACTCTGGAACTGAATAATGTATTAAATAATTTCAAAACACTGTTCAAACCTTCAATGATAAACTAAACCATGCAGAAGAAAAAAATTATATTTTCTGAAAAGCAGTCTTGCAAATTAACTCAGATGATAGTGAAGAAAAAATCTAAAAAATTAACAAAGCCTTTGAGAGATATGAGATTATGTAAAGCAACCAAATATATTACTTATAGACATTTCTGAGAGAGAAGAACAAAATATAAGCAATTTTGAAAACAGATTTAAGGGAACAATTTGGGAAAATGTTTCCAATATTGCTAGAGAGATAGACATTTAAATACAAAAAAAAATTTAAAGAATACTTGCTAGATACTATACAAGACAAACATCACCAAGACATATAGTCATCAAAATATCAAAGATCAACACTAAAGAAAAAAATCTGAAAGGCAACTAGAGAAAAGGGTCAAATCATCTACAAAAAGAATCCCACCAGGCTAACATCAGACTTTTTATCTTAGCCTTTCTGTCAAAGGACATTTAGGTTCCACCTGTTGGCTGCTGTGACTAATGCTTCAATGAATATGTGAGTGCAAAGATCTCTTTTAGATCCTAATTTCAATTTTTGAAATAAATATATAAGTAGAATTATTGGATTATATAATTCTATTTTTAATTTGTGAATAGCCTCCTACTGTTTTCTACAGTGGCTGTACCATTTCAGAAGCTCCCCCAGAAGTATACACTAGGGTATTAATCTCTATGCATTCTTGCCAACACTTGCACATCGTTCTCCATTTTGTCTTGTTTTGAATAATGGTCATAATTGGCAGGTGTGGGGTGTAATTTAATTAATTTTGGTATTGATTTTCATTTCTCTGAGGATTAATTGTCATGAGTATCTTTTCACAAACATTCAGCCATTCATACATCTTTTTTTGGAGAGTGCTATTCAGGTTCTTGGCCATTTTTAAATCAAGTAATTAAATATTTTTCCATAAGTTGTAGGAGTTTCTTGTACATTTTGTTTTGTTTCATTTTGTATTTTAACTTTTTTGTACTTTAATTTCTAGGGTACATGTGTAGATCTTACAGATTTGTTACATAGGTATACACATGCCATGGTATTTTGCTGCCTTCATTCCCCTTTCACCTACATTAGGTATGTGTCCCAATGTTATCCCTCCCCTATCTCCCCACACCCCTTTATCCATTCCCTAACCCCTACCTCAAAAAAGACCTTCGTATGTTATGTTCCCCTTCCTGTGTTCTTCCTGATTCATCCATGTCCCTGCAAAGGACATAAACTCATCCTTTTTTTTTTGGCTGCATACTATTCCATGGTGCATATGTGCCACATTTTCTTTATCCAGTCTATCATTGATGGACACTTGGGTTGGTTCCAGGTCTTTCCTATTGTAAACACTGCCGAAATGAATGTACATGTGCATATGTCTTTATAATAGAACAATTTATAATCCTTTGTGTATATACTCAGTAATGGGATTGCTCAGTCAAATGATACTTCTATTTCTAGATCCTTGAGGAATACCACACAGTCTTCCATAATTGTTGAACTAATTTACACTCCCACCAACATTGTAAAAGCATTCCTATTTCTCCGCATCCTCTCCAGCATCTGTTGTCTCCAGATTTTTTAATGATTGCCATTCTAATTGGCATGAGATGGTATCTCAATGTGGTTTTGATTTGCATTTCTCTAATGACCAGTGATGATGAGCATTTTTTCATGTTTGTTGGCTGAATGAATGTTTTCTTTTGAAAAGTGCCTGTTCATATCCTTTGCCCACTTCTTGATGGGGTTGTTTGTTTTTTATTGTAAATTTGTTTTTGTTCTTTGTAGATTCTGGATATTAGCCCTTTGTCAGATGGGTAGCTTGCAAAATTTTTCCCCATTTTGTTGGTTTGCAATTCATTCTAATGATTGTTTCTTTTGCTATGCAGAAACTCTTAAGTTGAATTAGATCCCATTTGTCTATTTTCCTTCTGTTGCCATTATTTTTGGTGTTTTATTCCTGAAGTCCTTGCCTATGCCTATATCCTGAATGGTATTCCTTAGGTTTTCTTCCATGGTTTTTATATTGTTTGGCTTTATGTTTAAATCTTTAATCCATCTGTTGTTAATTTTTTATAAGGAAGGGATGCATTTTCAGCTTTCTGCACATGGCTAACCAGTTTTCCAAACACCAATTATTAAACAGGGAGTTCTTTCCCCATATCTTGTTTTGTCAGGTTTTTCAAAGATCAGTTAGTTGTAGATGTGTGGTGTTACTTTCATGACCTCTGTTTTCTGTTCCATTAGTCCATCTCTGTTTTGGTACCAGTACCATGTTGTTTTGATTACTGTAGACTTGTAGTATAGTTTGAAGTCAGGTGCGTGATGCCTCCAGCTTTGTTTATTTGCTTAGAATTGTCTTGGTTATGGGAGCTTTTTTGGTTCCATATGAAGTTTAATGTGGTTTTATCCAGTTCTGTGAAGAAGGTCAATGGCAGCTTGATAGGGATAGCATTGAATCTATAAATTACTTTGGGCAGTATGGCCATTTTCACAATATTGATTTTCCCTAACCATGAGCATGGAATGTTTTTCCAACTATTTTTGTCCTCTCTTATTTCCTTGAGCAGTGGTTTGTAGTACTCCTTGAAGAAGTCCCTCACACCCTTTGTTAGTTTTATTTCTAGGTATTTTATTCTCTTTGTAGCAATTGTGAATGTGAGTTCGCTCATGATTTGGCTCTCTGTCTGTTTTTGGTGTATGGGAATGCTTGTGATTTCTGCACATTGATTTTTTAATCCTGAGACTTTGCTGAAGTTGCTTATCATCTTACAGAGATTTGGGGCTGAGGTGATGGGGTCTTTTAAAGACATAATCATGTCATCTGCAAATAGAGGCAATTTGATTTCTTCTTTTTCTAATTGAATACCCTTTGTTTCTTCTGCTTGTCTGATTCTCTAGCTAGAATTCCCAATACTATGTTGAATAGGAATGATGAGAGAGGGCACACTTGTCTAGTGCCAGTTGTCAAAGGGAATGCTTCCAGTTTTTGCCCATTCAGTATGATATTGGTTGTGGGTTTGTCATAGATAGCTTCTATGATTTTCAGATATGTTCCATTTATACTTAGTTTATTGATAGTTTTTAGTATAAAAGGCTGCTAAATTTTGTCGAAGGCCTTCTCTGCATCTTTTTAGATAATCGTGGTTTTTGTCTTTGGTTCTATTTATGTGATGGATTACATTTATAGATTTGCATATGTTGAACAAGCCTGGCATCTCCAGGTTGAATCCTACTTGATCATGATAGATAATCTTTTTGATGTGCGGTTGATTTTGGTTTGCCAGTATTTTAATGAAGATTTTTGCATCGATGTTCATCATGGAAATTTGCCTGTAATTTTCTTTTTTAGTTGTGTCTCTGTCAGGTTTTGGTATCAGCATGATGTTGGTCTCATAAAATGAGTTAGGGGGGATTCACTGTTTTTGTATTGTTTGGAATAATTTCAGAAGGAGTGGTACCAGCTCCTTATTGTATGTCTGGTAGAATTCAGCTGTGAACCCATCTGAACCTAGACTGTTTTTGGTTGGTAGGCTATTAATTGCTGCCTCAACTTCAGACCTTCTTATTGATCTATTCAGGGATTCAACTTCTTCCTAGTTCAGTCTTGGAAGGGTGTAAGTGTCCAGGAATTTATCAATTTCTTCTAGATTTACTGGTTTATGTGCATAGAGGTATTTGTAGTAAACTCTGATTGTAGTTTGCATTTTGGTGGAATCAATTGTGATATCCCATTTATCATTTTTTATTGCATCTATTCGATTCCCTTTTCTTTTTTATGAGTCTAGCTAGTGATCTATTTTGTTGATCTTTTCAAAAAACCAGCTCCTTGATTTATTGATTTTTTTGAAGGGTTTTTCGTGTCTCTATCTCCTTCAGCTCTGCTCTGATCTTAGTTATTTTGTGTCCTCTGCTAGCTTTTGAATTTGTTTGACCTTGCTTCTCTAGTTCTTTTAATTGTGATGATAAGGAATCAATTTTAGATCTTTCCTCACTTCTCATGTGAGCATTTAGTGCTATAAATTTCCCTCTAACCACTGCTTTAAATGTGTCCCAGAGATTCTGGTAACTTGTGTCTTCATTCTCATTGTTTGCTTTCTTTCTCTTTCTTTCTTTCTTTTTTTCTTTTTTTAAGAGACGGGGTTTCTCTACATTGTTCGGGCTGATCTACAACTCCTGACCTCAGATGATCTGCCCACCTTGGCCTCCCAAAGTGCTGGGATTACAGGCCTGAGCCACACATGCCCAGCCTCTCATTGTTTTCAAAGAACATCTTTATTTCTGCCTTCATTTCATTATTTATCCAATAGTCATTAAGGAGAAGGTTGGGCAGTTTCCATGTAGTTGTGCAGTTTTGAGTCAGTTTCTAAATCCTAAGTTCTAATTTGATTGCACTGTGGTCTCAGAGACTGGTTGTTATGATTTCAGTTTTTTTGGTTGTTGTTGTTGTTGTTGTTTTTCATTTGCTGAGGAGTGATTTACTTCCAATTATGTGGTCAATTTTAGATTAAGTGCAATGTGCTGAGAAGAATGTAAAGAATGTATATTCTGTGGATTTGGGATAGAGCATTCTGTAGATGTCTATTAGGTCCACTTGGTGCAGATCTGAGTTCAAGTCCTGGATATACTTGTTGATTTTCTGTCTCTTTGATCTAATATTGACAGTGGACTGGTAAAGTCTCCCACTCTTATTGTGTGGAAGTCTACGTCTCTTTGTAGGTTGTTAAGAACTTGCTTTATGTATCTGGGTGCTCCTGTATTGGGTGCATATATATTTAGTATAGTTAGTTCTTCTTGTTGCATTGATCACTTTACCATCATGTAATGCCCTTTTTTGTCTCTTTTGACCTTTGTTGGTTTAAAGTCCATTTTATCAGAGACTAGGATTGCAACCCCTGCTTGTATTTGCTCTACCTTTGCTTGGTAAATCTTCTTCCATCCCTTTATTTTGAGTCTATGTGTGTCTTTGCACATGAGACATGGGTCTCTTGAATATAACATACCATAGGGTCTTGACTTTTTTTCCAATTTTCCAGTCTGTGTCTTTTGATTTGGGCATTTAGCCCATTTACATTTAAGTTTAATATTATATGTGAATTTGATCTTGCCATTTTGATATTAGCTGGTTGTTTTGCCCATTAGTTGATGCAGTTTCTTCATTATGTCAATGGTCTTTACCATTTGAATCTTTTTTTGCGGTGGCTGGTACTGGTTGTTCCTTTCCATGTTTAGTGCTTCCTTCAGGAGCTCTTGTAAGGCAGGCCTGGTGTTAACAAAATCTCTCAGCATTTGCTTGTCTGTAAAGAATTTTATTTCTCCTTCACTTATGAAGTTTAGTTTGGCTAGTTTAAAAGTTCTTTTCTTTAAGGATGTTGAATCTTTTTCCCCACTCTTCTGGCTTGTAGAATTTCTGCCCAGAGATCCCCTGTGAGTCTGAAGGGCTTACTGTTGTGGGTAATCCAATCTTTCTCTCTGACTGCCCTTAGGATTTTTTCTTCATTTCATCCCTGGTGAATCTGATGATTATGTGCCTTAGGATTGACCTTCCTGAGGAATATCTTTGTAGTGTTCTCTGTATTTCCTGGAATTGAATGTTGGCCTACCTTGCTAGGTTGGCGAAATTCTTCTGGATAATATCATGAAGAATGTTTTCCAAGTTGGATTCATTCTCCCTGTCACATTCAGGTACACCGATCAAATTAGGTCTTTTCACATACTCCCATACTTCTTGGAGGCTTTATTCATTCCTGTTCACTCTTTTTTCCCTAGTCTTACCTTCTCATTTTATTTCATTGAGTTGATCTTCAGTCTCTGATATCCTTTCTTCTGCATGCTTGAAACTGTATAGGCTTTGCAAAGATCTTGTGCTGTGCCTTTCAGCTACAGCAAGTCATTTATGTCCTCTAAGTGGTTATTCTAGTTAGCATTTTGCCTAACCTTTTTTCAAGGTTTTTAGTTTCTTTCTATTGGGTTTCAACATGTTCCTTTAGCACAGAGACGTTTGTTATTACCCACCTTCTGAAGCCTGCTGCTGTCAATTTGTCAAACTAATTCTCTACCCAGTTTTGTTCCCTTGCTGGTGAGGAGTTGTGATCCCTCTGAGGAGTAGAGACGTTCTGGTATTTGGTGACTTCATCCTTTTGCACAGGTTTCTTCCCATCTTTGCAGAGATCACTCACCTTCTGCATCGCTCTCGCTGGGAAATGCACTCTGGAGCTGTTCCTATTTGGCCATCTTGGCAGAAGTCTTAAGTCCTTGTACATTTTGAATAGTAACTCCTTATCAGATATTTGGTTTGCAGATATTTTCCCCCATTACGTAGGTTGTCCCTTTACTCCATTTAATTTGTTGGACAGAAGTTTTTTAGTTTGATGTGATCTCACTTGTCTATTTTTGCTTGTGTTGTCTCTGCTTTGAGTCTCATATCCAACATCATTGCCAAGATCAGTGTCATGAAGTGCTGCCACCTATGTTTTCCTTTAGGAGTTTTACACTTTTATGTCTTACATTTAGGTCTTTAATCCTTTTTGAGTTGATTTTAGTGTATGACCTAAGGGCCTAATTAAATTTCTCTGCATGTGAATATCTAGTTTTCCCAACAACATTTATTAAAGAGACTATTTTTTTTCCCATTGTGTATTACTGGCATCCTTGTCAAAGATCTGTTGACCATATATGTGTAAGCTTATTTCTGGGCTTTCTATTCTGTTCCATTGGTCTTTATGTATGCATGTCTTTATGCCAGCACAATACTATTTTGCTCACAGTAGGTTTGTAATATGTTTTGAAATTAGAAATTATGAGATCTCTAGCTTTGCTCTCCTTCTCAAAAATACTTTAAATATTTGAGATAATTTGTGGTTCTATATAAATTTTAGAATTTCTGTTTGTATTTCTGTAAGAAATGACATTGGAATATTGATAGTGATGGCATTGAAACTGTAAATCACATTGGGAATTATGGCTATTTTAACAACATTAATTCTTTAAATTTGTTATTATAAATATATTTTCCATTTATTTGTGTCTTCCTTAATGTGTTTCTTCTAATGCATCTTATTCTTTTTGATGGTATTATAAATGGGATTGTTTTCTTAAATATTTTCTTGCAGTATATGTTAGCATATAGAAACACCAACTGAATTTTCTATTTTAATTTTGTACCCATGAACTGTACTGAATTTGTTTATTAGTTCTAACATATTTTTGGTAGAACATTTAGAGTTTTCTACACATAAAATCATATCATCTGTTAACAGACACAATTTAAATTCTTCCTTTCTGAGATGAATGCTTCTTTTTTCTTACCTTATTGTTTTGTCTATGACTTCTAATACCGTGTTGAATAGAAATGGCAAGTAGGCATCCTTACCTTGTTTCTGACGTTAGAGGAAAATCTTCTGGTTTTTCACCATAGAGTATGATATTAGCTGTGGGTTTCTCAGATATGTACTCTTTATAATAAAATAATTTTGTTCTATGCCCAGCTTGTTATTTTTATCATGGAAGGATATTGAATTTTGTCAAATGCATTTTCTGCATCTGTTGAGGTGATCAAGTAGTTTTTATCCTTTATTCTGTATATGATAATTCATTTTTGCATTCTGGGGATAAATACCATGTAATCATGATGTATGATATTTTTAATGTGTTGTTAAATTTGACGTGTTAATATTTTGTTAAGAATTTTTGCATCTATAATCACCAGAGATGTTGACCTGTAGTTTTATTATGTCTTTGGTTTTTTATTAGGGTAATGCTAGCTTCATAAAATGAGTTTGAAAGTGTTTTATAATTTTGTAGAAGAGCTTATAAAGGACTGGCATTAATTCTTCTTGATATAGTTGTTAAAGTCACCAATAAATCTATCTGGGTCCTGTCTTATTTTTATTGGTAGATTTTTAATAACTTGTTTAATCTCATGACAACTATTTATCTATTCAGATTTTCTATTTCCTCATGATTCAGTTGTGCTTGGATGAAAATTCCTAGCAATTTATCCATTTTTATAGAATAATTACTTTTTTCATGTAATTGTTCATAGTGTTCTCTTTTAATCTTTTTGCTTCTGTCATATCAGTTGTAATGTCTACCCTTTCATTTTTGATTTTGTTTATTTGAATCACGTTTCTTTTTTCTTAGTCTAGCTTAAAATTTTTTTTTATTTAGTTGAATGTCATTAATTTTTAATATCATTAATTTTTTTCTTTTGTTCATTTATACTCTAACTTATTTCTAGTCTGACCTTTGCTATTTCCTTTGATCTTCTAACTTTAGGTTTAGTTTCTCTTCTTTTGATATATCCTCGGTGTTTTATTACTTCATGTAAGTATTTATTACTATTAAGTGAATATTTTTGTTAGGTACATTTGCTCTATAATATTATTTAATCTTCTGATTCATATTTATGTGTCTGGATTTTTTATTCACTATTGAAAGTTGGGTCTTGTACTCCTACTATTATTATTGGGTTGCTGTCTATTTCTCCCTTTCATTTTGTCTATGTTTGCCTCATATGTTTGTATGCACATGTACTTAAATTGTTATATGTCTCTGAAATTGACCTGTTAATTATACAACGTCCTTCTTTGTCTCTTGTGGCAGTTTTTGACTTAAAATTCATTTTGTCTGCTGTAAGTATGGGCACTCCTATTTTTTGTTGCAACTTTCATGCAAAAATCATTTTCCAATATTTTACTTTCTCTACACAGTGTATTCATTAATATATAGATAATAGATTTTTTTTGTTCATTCTATCCATTTATTCACTGTATCTTTTTTGATTGGGAAATTTAACCCATTTATATTTTAAGTAATTAATGCTGGGAAAGAACTTATATTGTCATTGTGCTTATTTTTATGCCTTTCTTGTACTATTTTGTCCCTCTTTTCTCTTTCTTCCTTCCTTTTTTATTAATTTTTTTGAAATTATATGCTTTAGTTTTCAATTTATTCTGTTGCATCTTATATAGGTACTATATTTGTGATTAGCATGGGGCTTACATAATATATCTTATAGTTATAAAAGTTTATTTTAAATTTAGTTTCAATCACCTACAAAAACTCTACACTGTTACTCATCTCTTTTTACATTTTATATTCCTGACTTCACAAATTACATATTTTATAGTGTATTCATGAATATACTGATACCTACATTTTTTCAATACTCTTTTTACTCCTACCAGAATTAAAAATGTTTCATGTATTATTGTCACAGTATTATAATATTCTGTACTTGTGTATATCTATATCTTTACCTTTTCCAACTAGCTTTATACTTCATTATGGTTTTATGGTGCCCTGGTGTCTTTTCCTGTCAATTCAAAACACTTCCTTCAACAGTTTTTATAAGGCAAGTCTAGTGATAATGATTCCCTTAATTTTTTTTTTTTTTTTTATCTAGGAAAGTATGTATCTTTCCTTCACTTTTGAAGGACAGTTTTGCTAAATGTGTTTGTCTTGACTGGCAATTTGTTCCTCCAATACTTTGAATATATTATACCATTCCCTTCTGGACTGAAAGGTTTCTGCTAACATTCCTGCTGAGAATTTAATAAAGGTTCTGTTGTGTGCAACAAGTTGTCATTGTCTTGTTGCATTCAAAATTTACTTTGACTTTGGCAATTCGATTACATAATATGTCTCACTGTAGACTTGTTTGATTTAACCTAGTTGTGATTAATTGGTCATCTTGGCTGCCCATTTTCTTTCCATATTCTGAACTGTTTGGGACATGATTTTTTAAATAAGCTTTTTCTTCCTTACTTTTTCTCTCTTCTCCTTCTGAAGCTTCTGTTATGAATATATTTTCTACTAAATGGTATATAGTAAGTCTCTTAGGCTTTCTTCACTTCCTCACTCTTTTTCGTTTTTTTTTTTAAGTCTTATGACTAAATAATTTCAAATGACTTCCCATTGAGCTTACCCACTCTTCTGCTTGATTTAGTCTGCGGTTGTGTTCTTCTAGCAACTTTCTTAATTTGGATATTGTATTACCCAGCTTCAAAATTTCTGTTTGTGTATATATATATATTTCCAATTTTTGTTGAAATTCTATTTTTGTTCATGCATCATTTTCCTGAGCTTGCTAAGCATCTTTTGATGGTTATTTTGAATGATTTGTTGGGTAATTCATATACCTTTACTTCTTTAGGGTAATTTCCCGAAGATTTCTTTTTCTGATAATTTTTCTGTTTTCTTTTTTTCATGCTATTTATACCTTTTGTGTTAGTATTTACATATTTGGAAAGAAAAAAACTAGTCTTGTCTCTCATTCTTTATGGATTGGCTTCATACAAGGAAATCGCTTCACCAGTTAGCTCACCTAGAACTTCTGGAAGGCTTTCAAACCTTTTTCTGTGTATGTATCCTCTCTGAAGATATGCATGCTAATTCTATATTAGAGGGCTTTTGCAGTTTTGTTTTTTCAGGAGGTGATAAAGTTAACTCTTTGTGATGCCTGTATGCTATATGTGGTTCCTTTAAGCAGCAGCACTCTTCCAAGCTAGCTTTTTATTTATTTGTTTGTTTATTGATTGATTGATTGATTTTTCTGTGAATGGCTCCTACGCATCTAGAGTTCCTGGGTGTCATCAGTGCTTTGAAATAGGAAGACAAAACTAGTCAGTTGGGCAAAGCCCTGAAAAGCCAGAAAATAGGATCAGTGTTCAACTCTTTTCTTTCTGATGGAGAAGCCGCCAGCCTACATTGACTGTTCCTGCAGGAACAGTCCCTGTTTCCATCATCTCTGACATTATAAGCCATCAGCCAAGCTGTTTGTCACGCCTCTGACAGGGCTTTGGCAATGCGGGCAGAAGGGCTGTGCTGAGGTATGGCTGTACTCCAGAGTGCATGTCCCACCCCCACCTGGCATTGGTGATATTGAACTATGTCACAGGTGCTCTCAAAAAGGGTTTCTCTCCTGTAGAGCAGCGATCCAGAGGTGGAGCAGAACTGGAAGGGAATATTTGTTCATTGACCCATTCAGCAAACATTAGTGAACATCCCTATTGTGCCTGAGCCTGTGTGAGGCACAGCTGCAGCCGCAAAGAGGTGCCAAACACAGTCTTTGCCCTCGTGGAGTGCCCAGTGCAGTAGGGAAGTAGACAGCAAGCCGTGTCAACAGACAGTGCCAGCACGACTGTGGCACAGGCAGTTCAGGAAATTGGGAGCACAGAGAAGGGTAGGAACCCAGGGCAGACTTCTTGGAGGAGATGCCATTTGAGCTGAGAGCTACAAGACAAGGAGGAAGCAGTAAGCAATTCCTGCTTACTATATTGCTGTTCCTGTTGGAACAGCAGCATGCCATATAGCTCTTTTGTTCTCAGAAACCCCCATGCATCTAGAGTATGCCACATCCTGTAAGCATCCTAAACAATTGATACAACACCTAGAAACCACTTTCTCAGGTAGGCCTCCACCAATCAAAAAGTAAGAATGTTGAATATAGTATTCAGTCTTCTTGTTTCTTCCTCAGAGAGAACTTGAAAGCTGGGAGAGTACTACTAATGTAGCACTGTGCCAGTGGGAGAGACTATGAAATGCCACATTTTTGCTATGAGTAGAGCTGATTTCATGATTTCCTGCGAGTACAGGAGCTTATTTTTGGATTTCTCATAAAGGAAAATGATTATGTATTATTGCTGAATTTGACATTTCTGTTGGAGACAAAGGATTTGGGGATTCTTGTCTTACCATTTTACTCTCCATTTACTTAACTTAATATTAGATATCATAATAGCTTTTTGAAGAACCTTAAACAATTTAAATTGATGAGAATAGATATTATTAAAAATAAACAGTAATTTAGAATATTATGCATTTCAATGTTCTGTATTTTTAATAAAGTGGTTTCAGTCTTATGCTTACATCAAATCAAAAAATGTGAATCATCATTTCTGCAATATAAAAATATTGCAATATGTGTGTAAATGTATGCAAATACAATTTTAAATATCACAGTATAAATATAACATCTGACATATAAAATTAACTATGTAGCTTAATAATTTAAACTATTTAAAAGTTTATTAAAACTAATATTAATTTGCATTTTGTGAATTTATTTTGTTGCTTATTGTACTTTTAAAATGTTCATAATTGGCATGTGAAATGTAACAATATTGACTATGAAACACGCACTTTGAATTTTCATAGGGAAATTTCTTTTTAATTCAAAACTCTATTACATAACTTTAAGTATAGTCTAGCTATAGTAGTCTCTAAACGAGGGAAGATTAATGAATACTATCAGATGTAAAAAGGAATCTTAGAAAAAAATACTTTCTTCTCCAATTACATGAACTATTAAACAAAAAAAAAATCATTGAGGCCTTAAAGTTATGAAAATTGGGAGAAAAAAGTATAAGAAATGTGAAAAACAAAAGTATTATTAAGTTGAATATACATTAAAAATACTGCAGAGAAAACTGGATCAAATTGAAGAGTGAAAATTAAGGGGGAAATTCTTGCTTCTTTAGTTCTATCACATTATCTTAAGACATATGTGGTCAGAGTTACCATTCCTTTGAAAGATAATAGGAAAAGATAATTTTCTTATGATTTCTAGCACAAGAAAATTCTACAAAAATGTGTTGATCCTATAATATCTAATGACAGAATTACAGCTTCCTACATTTCCTTCTTTTGTTTTATGTTTGTGAAGAATGCAGCTAAAGTGTTAGAACAAGAGTATGCTAAAAATATATGGTGTAGTCATCAATGAGTTTATGCAGATTTAGTGTCCCTGGTATTCATTTATACCCATTTAATAGGATTTTTATTAAAGCAAGTAAAATTTTTATGTCTATTGCTGTTGAATGCAAACACAAATTATTTCAATCATTAGGAAGAAATTTTGGTAACAAGTAATCAGAGTAGAAGTGCAGGACAACAAAAGCTGGCATAATTAATCTTAACCAGAGAAATGAAAAACCAGTCGAACAGCATGAACAGCATGTTATTTAAGAATTTAACTGAAAAGGAAAAAGAAACAAATGCTGCATTCAAGCATGTAAACTGAGATTGCAATCTAATGTCATTTTATCATCTAAATAATAAAACAAAACCCTGACTTAGGTTTACAAAATGACATTATTTGATTTAATTATTTAGATAATTTAGGTGAAGGTACCCAATTTTTATCTAGATTTATGGTTTTAGTTTTCCATTTCAGTTTTTTGTGTTGGAAATGTTTTATGTTCTGCACGTAGTATTAGGAGAGGAATAGGAATATAATGGTTAGCACTGAGTTAAGAGCGGACAATGTACGTACTGGGGCCAGTAATCCATAGGGCATTTTGGATGTTTTGCTTATAATGTATCCCATGAAAATCTGGTCAAATTTTCATAGATTATGGTATAGTTACAGGTAGATTTTATTAGCCTGCCTATTTCTCTTTACCCACAAGAAGTAACATTTGGTATTAAATGAGAGGCAGAATTAAGTTTGCATTTAATTTTGCATAATTTCTGGAAAAGTATTTTATAGCTTCATCAGATGTAAACAAATATAGATTTACATTTTGGTATATTACAATATTTTAAGGACAGTAGAGAATTTAAAGATAAGTATTTTAATGAAAAAGACAAATATGATTATTGGTAATGTTTCATCTTATTCTAAGAGATGAGCTATGGAAAATACAAAGATATTTCTAATAATAATTTAATGGTTAAAAGTGTCTTCAGTATTTCACTAAGACATGTTTAATTTAGCTGTAATGAAGGCCATACATATATATGCATATGAGATAAACCTCAAGTGAAAGAGTTACAGACCTTATTCAAGTGGAAACTGGAAAATTATTACAAATCTGATAGCAACATGGTAAGTGGCACGAGGGTGAAAAGGCCACAGTAAGGAAACAAACAAACAAATGAAGATTTATATATATCACATTATTTAATGATAGTGGAGATGTGAGATACTGACATTAATTTAGGGTGATATATTTGTATAAAAACCTTAAAATTAATGAAATAAAGGCAGATAGTTTTGAAACAATTATGTCATTTCCAAAGTAGAAAATAACAATTGGTTAAATCTAATCATCGACTCCTTGCCTACATCTAGGTAGCTAAATGCTGTTAGATAAAAACATAAAATCATGTTGACTGGTCTTAATTTAAAATTATATACTTCATCTAAATCAATGACTATAGTATTGCCCAACAAACTTACTACATTTATGGAGTCCAATTCCTCTATCCCATTTGTTTGTGCTCAAATTTTTAACATGTTCTTCTCTATTCTGGCCTTTAGCTCCTAAAATTGCTTCTAATGAAAATATGAAGAATCAAAAGGGAAAATCCAGACACCCAACATATCTATTTATATACCTGCATTTAGGCCCATATAGTCTACATAAGTTGTCCATGTTTCAATCTAAGAGCGCTAGAACTCATCATTTCTTTTACTCAAATATTCCACTTCTTTATACACATTCTTCCAACAATTATCTTTTTCTCAGATCTTTGAATATTTTCTTTCTACTGATTCATTGCTATCAGAACACAAATTATATCAGAATATTAATTATAATGTTAATTGATGCTAGTAATACATTCTGTGTCTCTCCAGATACTTGGCCTCACCAGTCTCAGGATTTTGACTACTTGTTCCAACCTCAGCTGCCACTGGGTTTATGAACATGACATGTGTTCCAATTAACTTCACCTTCTGCATTACATCCATGTACTGCTTTCCTCTCACCCAGGTTGTCCCTTTTTATGTTAAAGCACAGATCATCATAGGATATTCTGGGTGCTAAGCACTTGGAACCCAAAAATGCAGAGGAATTAATACCTCACAGAAAATCTGACTAATGGGAAAGAGTAACTGGCAGATAAAATTTCCCTTGATACACTGAATAGAAAGTCTTGAGAAGTAGTCCTTCATTTGGCTTCTGGAATGACAATATTCTCAGATCCAGCTATCAGTCACATTTAATATCAACAGGTTATAAAACCCATTCTAAATTTTTTCCCTTCTCTGCTTCAACTCCATTTTCTTCACTTTTAAAGTAATGATACATGTCAGCACAGCTTTCTGGGAGTTCAACATGGTTGATTTGGTCATTAATAAACATAAACATATATACACACGCACCCTTTATTGACTTATTCTATTAATTTGTTTTCATTCATTAATAAATGTCTTAAAAATATTTTAATACTTCCTGTCCACAATTCTTCCCTTCCATTTCTAATTTTCATACCTTGTATCTTCCCTAACCTTCTGTCAAAATTTTTCTGTCAAGGTCACCTCTATGTTGTTAAATCTAATGAGCAACACATAATTCTTATGTTAGCCATCTGTAATGTTTGACAAAATTGATCTTGTTCCTTAACTCAAAATACCTCCATTGGCTCCCAAGAAGCCATAATTTCCTGGTTTTTCATTTCCTTCTCCTGTCTTTTGGCTGATTCTTCCTTTTCTACTGGAATGTTCCGGAATCTGAGTATTTTGATTTGATACAATTGAGCATCTTCTGTATATGCTCAATTGATGGTCTCATCTTACCTCTTCACTTTAAATACCATAGAGCTGGTAACTCCCAAATATATATCTAGAGTGTGATCGTCTTCTGTGTTCTCAAGTTGTAGCTAATCACTTGTTTCACATCACTTTATAGGTATCTAATCATCTTAAAATTAAGATGATCAAAACTTAACTTCTAATTTTCTCCTTTAAACTGTTACTAGTCATTCCATCCCAACTCTCTAAATAGAAACTACATTTTTAGTCATTCAGGCCAAACCTGCAATCATCTTTGCCCCTTTTCCTTCACACTCTATCTACAATATGTCATCTAATACTTTTGAGTCTACATTTGTAATATATACACATTTTTACCTCTTTTAGCCTCCTCCACTACTAATACCCCAAACCGTATCTCCATTTTCCTTCTCTTGGATTACTATAATAGATGGTGGTTATTCCAACTGTGGTCTCTCTGTTCTATAATTTCCCTCCTATACTTTATTTTCAATAAAGATGTTTTTCCTTCATTTTCACTCTTAAAAATATGTCTGATCATGTCTCTTCAGAGCAGAAAATCTCCAAAGGCTTTCTGTCTTACTTGAAGTCAAAGCCTTAGTGCTCTTGAATCTCCAAGGCCTAATTTTATCTAAGCCCACATTTCTTGCTACTCTTCACATTGTTCGTGCTTTTCCAGTCACATTTGCCAATTGATTGCCTACAGATTCTTTCAGACTTTTTTTTGTATTTCCTGTTTCCTTTGTCTAGAATGTTCCTCTCAAGATATCCAGTGGCTTGCATGTATCTTCTCCAGGTCTTGTCTAAACCTACTATTTCAATAAAGTCTAAACTAACAACCTTATTTAAAATATTAACACTTTCTCCCCTTTACCTTATATCCTCACATTATGCCTTTTTTTCTATATAATGTGTTGCGATATAATATATATCTATTATTAATTTATCTATTGTATATTTCTCCCATGAGGATGTAAATTTCACAATGACAGAAATGACTGATTTTTTTTCTTCATTGCTGCATTCCTATTAATATAAGCAGGCCTGCCAAAAATATTTCTTGAATGATTTTTGGACAAAATATTTGAATATTATGCACCATTCTGATCTCCTGAAATGAATGTATTCATTCATCGGTAGGGAGCAGACTTATCTATGTCTGCATAAAAGGAAACAGCTATTGAAACATAAACTTCATAAAACCAAATTATATATACTGTCCAAATGAAAATAAAAATTAGTTTTTCTTAAGATTATGTATTTGAAAATCTAGCACTTCTAAATATTTTCTACTGTAAAGCTGTGCTTTGAAGTTCTCAGAAATGCATTTCAAAGTTGATTTTTCTTAAATGAGAGAGGCTCTAAAGTGATTTTTAACCATTTTGTGATGGTTTTGACAATGTGTCTAGAAAGACTGGGGATAAGTGTAAGTAAAAATATAGACAGCAATTAAAATAAGCTGCACAAGGTAAAATTAATGAAGTTATCCTTCATAGTGACAAGCATTACAGGAAATATTATTTAAAATAACTATGCAAAATGATAAAGCTATTCAAAATCCAGACTCTCAAAAACTAGTCCACATAATATTGGATTGGTTTTTCACCAAATATTTCATAAATATCTTCTGGGGCTCTATGATTAAATATAGTCTGCTTGCAAATTTTACGAAATATAGAAATCCATACTTATTTGTAAACAAATGTTAAATCCAAAGTTCTACTATCTATTAAAAGAGTGGTTAGTATTGAACTAATTTACTAAACAAAACCAAAGTAAATTAAATCTTACTTCAGGCAAAACATACATTAGTAAAACTGTATATCCAAATAAACTAGCTTGCCAATTTTTTCTTCTTAGAACTATAATATGATTTCTGAAATTCACCAAATTGTAATCATCTCAATTTTTGATACTAGTATTTTTCTATGTTACTTGAGGCTTGGAAAATATGCCAGGCAACAGCTACTGAAGTACTTTCGAATGTAAAAGATCACTCTTTAATTTATGTTGTGTTCATTGTTTCAAATTGGTGATACTTTAGTTTTCTAGGAAAACTGTGTACTTATTCTTCTTAGGTATGTTAAATTTCCAATCCACAAAAATATAGCAAACTCTAAATACAACAAAGTAAATTATATTTCATAGAGTCAGCTTTGTGGGAGCTTAGAGTAAAAGCATAATATATATACCATTTAGATATTTAGTTGAATAATTAGCAGACAACCCAAAATACAGGTTCCTAAAATATAGGAAGGTATCTGACTTGTGCCTTGAAGCAAGAGCAATCACTAGGTGGTAAATATTGCGCTTTGTTCAATGACCCTCAACTAAGCAACTTGAGGACAGAGATGGAATCATGCCATATTTACAAACACAAATGCACACACACAGGCCAACATATACTCAATGAGTATCTGAATGAATGAAAGAAGAAATATTCTGACTAATTAACTCAGTATGAACCTATGATAAATGGCCAAATACCCTCCATTAGTGGGTTATCTTCCAAAAAACTGGAAATGTCTCTTACCCATTTAAATTTCTGCCCTATTTGTGTGAAATCAATCCATTTCCATCTTGTCTTTTATTTGTGAATTTAACTGTCAGTATTTTTAGTGGAAGCAGGAATGTTAGAGCAATTGGTTACCTAAGCTTGGCCCATTCTGAAATCTTATGTAGTAAGTTATGGTTCATGTGAAATCAATTTTTTCATCACTCATACTATAAATCACAATTAATAAAACTATTTTCGGCAGGAATTCATTTTCAGAAACCCAACATGTCTTTAGTCGTTCATAATGGTGCACCAAGTCTAGATAATATGTTGTTACTAGCCCATATTCAAAATAGGCCAGTTTTAGTGTTGTTTTGCTTCCAGGTCCTTAAATATGATTGACTATAAATAGTTGCTGTGCATTTTTGTTGCTGTTGTGGTTTATTTATTTGTCTTTCAATCAGTTGAAGCCTATCGACTCTGAATTATCTGCCAAATGAGTTTATCCATTTCTTATTTCCAATGCAAGATACCAGGTTTTACTCTGAAGGAGCTCTTATGTAAATTGAAACACTTATAAAGAGCAAGTAAGTACTTTAACTTTCCATTAATTTAAGTATTCAATGACTTGGCAGTAGAGATCTGAATAAGAAACATATTGTATTTTCAAAATCTGGTAGTATTGTCCAGAAAGAATCTCTCTTTTTTTTGAGAATGTCTTTTTATGGTATAATTATCTCTCATTAGTTTCGAAGCTTGAAATAAAAGAGCAACACAATCCTGCAATTAGGGTACAATTGTACCTGAAATGTTGTAAGTTCAAAGTCAGAGCATTGCAACTTATGACTTACAACTACCAGAATGGGAATGTTCCATGTGCATTTGGTTAATCTATAACACATTATTCTATTCCTTAATAGATATGTGAGCTGCAACTGATATGCATAGTTCAGTAACTAAGGTTAAATTGAAAAGAAAAAAAAACAAAAAACCTCTGTTTCAAAGCGTAAGTTACAAAATTGCAAAGGTGAAAAGGTTTTAAGGTATTTAATTTCCTTTTTTGCCTTGAAAAGAAAGAATAGGAAATAGAGAAATTACTAGATACATTTTATTAATCACGTAGTCCAGGTCAATGCATTACATACACAGGAATGTGAAATGTCCAAGTCAATTAAATGAGTGTTTGTAAAATAAACCATTTCACCATATGAACATATTTAAGTCATAACGCAGTTAGATAAATGCACTAAATATTCAAATAAACATATGTGGCTACTTGACTTTTTAATTATTGAAATAAAGATATTGATTTCCATGTGCTATGATGCAGACAGACCATGTTCTTACAAATATTCATTTCTGACTTTTGACTTATAATTTTTTAAAAGTGGGCACATATAGCAACAAGTAGCATGAATTCTTCATATACTCTCAGCATTGCAGTTTTTCCAGTACCTTAGTTGATAGAGGAAGTTAAATCAGTGGTAGCATGCATTCAAAAGCAACATGTGCTTCAATATTTAAGGTAACAAAAATATTAGCATTTTAGAACAAGATCCGTATGTTTCACAAAGGCCTTCATATCTACTATCATAAATATATACATATACACTATAAGCATTTTTAAAGACATAGCTCTTCCTTATAAGTATAATAACAGTAGTAGGCAACATATATTGAGTGCCTGCTGTATGCTAAACAATGTAGCAAGCTTTTCACAAACAGCTCTAAACCTCTCCCACATTCTGCCTGGTCATCATTACTGTTCCTTTCTTACAGATAAATAATCTTGTTCAAACTGGCTAAATTAGTTGTCCAACACTGTTTAAGACTATGATTCATTAGAATTTTAGATTAGATATGTTGAATTTCGGTGTAAATTATTCTAGTATTCAATATAGTGAGAATCAGTCAGTTAATTGATATTACATGGATTATTTTTTTGCACACCTATCCCGAAATTTTACCGTGCTTCTCCTATCACATGATTTTTGTTGTAAGTTAGACTTGTAATTTTATTTACATTTTAAAATATTCTTCTGATGATAAAGATATCACTGTTGAAGAAAATATTTAAATAAAATTAAAATTTAAAAAAAGATTCCAGGAGTCTATAAACTAGATATGAAAATTGATCACTTCTTTGCATATTTTCTGACAGCTTATCAAAGGATATTTATGAATATGCAGTACACAATAGTCTTCAAGCATTAATTTAACTACTTAAATATTTATTGAATGCCTACTATGTATCACTGCCTAAGATGAAGAGATGAATGCAATAGAAAAATGCTTGGTTCCTTATTGTGTAAACTCACACAAATACATTTGTATATATCTCAGATGTTATCAACTAGAAAACCAACTAAATTAAATAAATATTGAGTATCAAAATGAACACATATTTTACTTTACATAATACCAATAAGCAATTTTTCATGTCTAAACATTGTAAGATACATTATTTAATAGCTATTACAAGGTAGCTATGTGGATAGATCATGGTGTTTTTAAAATCTATGTTCAAATTTCTACCTTACCCCATTACATATTTTCTTGACCTAGTGTTCTAACTTTAGTATCTGTGTCTTCAACCTTAAAATGAAATTAAAAATTAGTATGTATCACCAGGACTCTATGAGAATTAACC
This sequence comes from Saimiri boliviensis, assembly GCF_048565385.1. Lineage (NCBI taxonomy): Eukaryota > Metazoa > Chordata > Mammalia > Primates > Cebidae > Saimiri > Saimiri boliviensis. The sequence continues at coordinate 47,636,594 of NC_133463.1, forward strand.
TTTTTTATTTTTGGAGATGAACTTTCACTCTATCACCCAGGTTGGAGTGCAATGGTACGATTTCAGTTCACTGTAACCTCTGCCTCCTGGGTTCACGTGATTTTCTGGCCTCAGCCTCCCCAGTAGCTAAGACTACGGGCACCAACCACCATGCCTGGCTAATTTTTTTTTTTTGTATTTTTAATAGAAGTGGGGTTTCACTATGTTCCCCTGGCTGGTCTTGAACTCCTGACCTAAAATGATCCATCCACCTCTGTCTCCTAAAGTGCTGGGATTATAAGCATGAGCTGCTGCACCCAGCTGAGAATTAATTTTTATACTTCATATAGTAACACTTTTCAATTTATGCTTTTGTTATCATAATCTCATTTTATCATCTCATAGTCAGCTGATATGTTCTAAGTAATTTTGAAACCCTTCTGCATAAATAGCATCAACTCTAGTTGTTTCATGCTGATCTTCAGACATTACCAGTAAAATATCAAAAAATGAGTGGACTTATTTAAAGCAAATACTTAGGACACACCATGAAGCAACATAGAAAAATTACATCTGATTAAACATTTAAGATTGCTGCTGAGAACTGGTCAACACTTCTTACATGGCATTGCCTATTGTGGCAGCAATACCCTTGTACACCACCCCACACAAGCTGAAAGCCCATTTTCCATGTCTAGAGCCCTATATTCAGCCCACATTCACAGATGTACCTATTATTTCAAGCACAGGAACCCTCACTCAGAGAGTGATTCAAATTTCAGCTGCACCCTGAGCTAGAATCAGTGTCTCCCCAGTACCATCCAAGACTTGGATTTGTAGTGGTTACCCATTTCTTTCATGATGAATTCCCAATTAAAGGAAACTCAGTGTTATCTCTTGCCCATATAACACATTGTAGTTAATCTGAGATTATCATAGATGTTCTAAAAATATGAACCTACAGAAGGAAATAATCAAGATCTCTTAGCAGCGTGGTGGTTCACACCTGTAATGCCAGCACTTTGGGAAGCGAAGTCGGGAGAATCACTTGAGCCCAGAAGTTGTGTGTGTGTATATATATATATATATAGACAGACAGGTAGATAGATAGATAGATAGATAAATAGATAGATAGATAGATAGATTAGCCAGGCATGGTGGTGCACTCCTGTAGTCCCAGCTACTTGGGAGGCTGAGGTAGGATCCATTGAACCTGACAAGCCAAGGCTGCAGTAAACTGTGATCACACCACTGTTCTCCAGCCTCAGCAATAGGGCAAGACTTTGTCTCAAAATAGTCAGGCTTTGGATTCTCCACTTACACAGTTTCCTGGATTTAAAGCAAGTATGAAGAAAACCGAAACATCATCTGCTTTGTATTTTTTGATGAAATTTTTTCTTCCTTTTTACTCTATTTTTTCCTACTCTCTTGTCCCACTTAAGGAACATAGCATAAAATTGTCAATCAAGTTGGCTTTCAACAGACAGGAATCAGGATATTTTTAAAGCATCTTTTGCTTTTAATCTATGTTTCCCTGAGACAAAGGAAAACAAAAATCAGGCTTCTTTATTCAGGGGAATTAGGATGGGGGATAGTAGAAAATCTTGAGACTAAAATGTAATCTATTAAATTTATGTTTGAGTGGATTATTTTTATACAGACTTTCTAGGACCTCAGTCGTCTGAAAAAAAAAATGTTTATCTAGTAAAAAGAGAAATTTCATATCCATTAAATAGATTCATTTATTAGAAAGTAGTTGGGCTGTGAAAAAGCATTAATATAATCTCTGATGTGCTATTTTACAATAGTGTCTGAACATCTTAAAATAAAGTCTTCTTAATTCCTCTTAATAGTTACCCATCTAAATAGTTTTGTGGTTGAATTTAATACCTAGCAATTATGCTGGTCCATCAATATGTACACAAATATTTTAAAGCAGATATGTCTCTGCAAATTTCATGCTGCAATTTTTAACCTTATTCTTCTTGATATCATATAAAATGTAGGGGGAAATCTATCATGTAAGAAAACATTTTCAGGGCTAAAAATGAAAATATTTTTATTTACTTAAATCTTACCCAGGCTATTCTCTAAAATCAGTGACTTCTGTAAATCTGAATTATGCTAAAATGGTTTGCAGGTTAATGAAAATTGCATATTACATTTTTATAATAATTCTCATTTATTAAAATGTATCATGTGGCTGGTGATGTATTTAATGTTTCATGTATATATGTCATTTAATTCTTACAATAACGTTTTGAAATAAGGATTCCCAGTATACTATTTTGGCAGTCAAGAACTCTGAGGCTCATAGAGGTTAAAAGAAATTTACCCAAGATCACTCAACTTGCAATGGACAGAGCAAAAATATGAACTTATGTTTTAACCAGTTGTCATGGATCTTGTGCAAAGACGGATATCAAAAACTTATCCCATTTCTGTAGGCATATGTTGTTCTGCTCACAAAGGGCAGGACTGCATTTTTTTTCTCCCTTTCTGATTGGCAATCTTTGTGATTTGTTTTGACCAAAACCTATGGAATATGCTAAAAAGTGTTACTTTGTTAGTTCCAGCCCTAAACGTAAGTAGTCTTTCAGCTCACCCTTTTTTTCTCTTGAACAACAGCCACCATGTGAATCAGCCCAGTCACCTTGCTGCTGACACACCAGTGGAAAGAAGGATACTTGAAGAACGAGTGACTAAGAAGGAAGAGAAAGACGTTCAGCCAACCTCTAGCCATGATAGTTATCTTACCTGAGATATCGCATGTATAAATAAAGCCATCGTGGATCATGCAGCCCTCGTTGAGTTTCCTCAACCAAACTACATAAAGCACAGACATAGACAGGAATTGATAAGTTGCAAAATTGAAAGTAAATGAATAATTTTTTTAAGCCCTAAATATGGGGAGGTTTGTAAGGCAGCAAGAGATAATTGAAATGCCAATATAAATTACCTTTCTGATACAAAACTCTTTTATTTCATTTATTATTTTATTTTAAAAACATTTAATGTTTAACTTAAACACATCATTTGGCATTATTAATAATATTTCACAGACTTCAAGAAAAAGGCCATTGAAAAGTGAAAAAGAAACTGAATGAAGAGTAAAATACTTTGTTTCCACTATCTTTTTCTGCTATCAAAACTCCCCTCATAAACATTCTTACTGTTTAAGTGTGCTCAGACCCATTAGAAAAGTTTCCAAATAAATCCATTTTAAATAATGTTAAATAACCATTTTAAAAACTGTTAAAAGCAACTACTTATACATGACATCACATCTTTAATGAAATTATTCCCGGTTATTGAAACCTACAATAATGTGACCTGTTATGTATTTGGGGTTGTATATACTTCAGTTAAGTTCTTCATGAAAATATTAAGGATGTTTAAAATATATCTAAAATCTGAGATGAATTTCATCTAGTTTTTAAATATATGAAATATTTAGTAGTACATATATCACCGATAAAATACACAGGTTTTTTATGTTATTTAAGAAATTGTCAGATTGACTGGCCAGCTGCCTGAGGGAGTGCCCAGTCCTCCTTGCTGACAGATAGCAGAGCCCATTGGGGTTGCAGTGCAGACAGGGGCAGCAGTGACAGTGGTAGCCTGGCTTGAAAACATACCAAATAACAAAGCCTGTCGACACAATGAATAAACTGCATCAATTAACGGGCAAAACAACCAGCTGGTATCAAAATGGCAGAATCAAATTCACACATAAAAATACTAACCTTAAATGTAAACTGGCTAAATGCCCCAATCAAAAGACACAGACTGGCAAATTGAATGGAAAGTGAAGACCCATTGGTGTGCTGTATTCAAAAGACCCATCTCATGTGCCAAGACACACATAGACTCAAAATAAAGAGATGGAGGAAGATTTATGAAGCAAGTGAAGAGCAAAAAAAGCAGTTTGCAATCCTAGTCTCTGATAAAATGGACTTTAAACCAACAAAGATCAAAACAGACAAAGAAGGGCACTATATAATGATAAAGTCATCAATGCAGAAAGAAGAGCTATCATAAATATATATGCACCCAATACAGGAGCACCCAGATACATAAAGCAAGTTATTAATGATGTGCAAAGAGGCATAGGCTCCTACACAATAAGAATGAGAGACTTTAACACTCCACTGTCAATATTAGACAGATCAACTACACGGAAAATTAACAAGGATATCTAGAACTTGAACTCAGATGTGAACCAAGCAGACCTATCAGACATCTACAGAACTCTCCACCCCAAGTCCACAAAATATACATTCTTCTCAGCATCACATTGCACTTACTCTAAAATTGACCACATAATTGGAAGTAAATCACTCCTCAGCAAATGTAAAATAATAGAAATCGTAACAACCAGTTTCTCAGACCGCAGTGCAATCAAATTAGAACTCAGGACTAAGAAACACATACAAAACTGTGCAACTACACAGAAACTGAACAACCTGCTACTGAATGACTACCGGATAAATAACGAAATGAAGGCAGAAATAAAGATGTTCTTTGCAACCAATGAGAATGAAGACACAGCGTACCGGAATCTCTGGGACACATTGAGAGCAGTGTCTAGAGGGAAATTTATAGCACTAAATACCCACATAAGAAGCAAGGAATGATCTAAAATCAACACCCTATTGTCAAAATTTAAAGAACTAGAGGAGCAAAATCAAACTAATTGAAAAACTAGCAGAAGACAAGAAATAGCTAATATCAGAGCAGAACTGAAGGAGACAGAGACACAAAAACCCTTCAAAAAACAATAAATCGAGGAGCTGGTTTTTTGAAAAGATCAACAAAATAGACTGCTAGCCAAACTCATTAAAAATGTAAAAAGAATTGAATAGATGCAATACAAAATGATAAAGGGGATATGACCACTGATTCAACAAAAACACAAACTACCATCTGAGATTACTACAAACATCTCTATGCACATAAACCAGTAAATCTAGAAGAAATTGATAAATTCCTGGATACGTACACCTTCCCAAGACTAAACCAGGAAGAAGTTAAATTCCTGAATAGACTAATAACAAGGTCTGAAGTTGAGGCAGCAATTAATAGCCTACTAACCAGAAGAAGTCCAGGTACAGATGGGTTCACAGCCAAATTATACCAGATGTACAAAGAGGAGCTGGTACCATTCCTTCTGAAATTATTCCAAACAATACAAAAAAACAGGGAATGATTCCTAACTCATTTTGTGAGACCAACATCATTCTGATACCAAAACCTGGCAGAGACACAACTAAAAAAAAAAATTTAGGCCAATATCCACGATGAACATCAATGCAAAAATCTTCAGTAAAATACTGGCAAATCAAATGCAACAGCACATCAAAAAGATTAGCCATCACAATCAAGTAGACTTCATTGCAGGAATGTGAGGCTGGTTCAACATATGCAAATCTATAAACATAATCCAGCAGATAAACAGAACCAAAGACAAAAACCACATGATTAAATAGATGCAGAGAAGGCCTTTGACAAAATTCAACAATTCTTTATGCTAAAAACTCTTAATAACTATAGTTATTGATGGAACCTATCTCAAAATAATAAAAGTTATTTATGACAAACCCACAGTCAATATCATATGGAATGTGTGAAAACTGGAAGCATTTGCTTTGAAAACTAGCACTAAACTTGCCCTCTCACTATTCCTATTTGACATAGTATTGGAAGTTCTAGACAGAGTAATCAGGCAAGAAAAAGATATAAAGGCTATTCAATTAGGAAAAGAGGAAGTCAAATTTTCTCTATTTGCAGACAACATGATTGTATATTTGGAAGACCTCATTGTCTCAGCCCAAAATCTCCTTAAGATGATAAACAAGACTGGCAAAGTCTCAGTATCAAAATCAATGTGCAAATCACAAGCATTCCTATATACCAATAACAGACAGGGAGTCAACTCATGAGTGAACTTCCATTCACAATTGCTACAAAGAGGAGAAAATACCTAACAATACAAGTAATAAAGGACATGAAAGACCTCTCTAAAGAGAACTGCAAACCACTGCTCAAGGAAATAAGAGCAAACACAAACAGATAGAAAAACATTCCATGCTCATGGTTAGGAAGAATCCATTTCATGAAAATGGCCATACTGACCAAAGTAATTTATAGATTCAATGCTATCCCTATCAAGCTACCATTGACCTTCTTCACAGAATTGGAAAAAAAACACCTTAGATTTCATATGGAAACAAGAAAGAGCCTGTATTGCCAAGACAATCCTAAGCAAAAAGAACAAAGCTGGAGATATCACACAACCTGACTTCGAACTATACTATAAGGCTACAGAAATCAAAACAGCATGGAACTGGTACCAAAACAGAGATATAGAAAAATGGAACAGAACAGAGGCTTTGGAAGCAAGGCCACACACCTCCAACCATCTGATCTTTAACTAACTTGACAAAAACAAGCAACGAGGAAAGTATTCCCTGTTTAATAAATGACGTGAAAACGGGCTAACCATGTGCAGAAAGCTGAAGCTGAACTCATTCCTTACACCTAATAAAAAAGTTAACTCCAGCTGGATGAAATATACATAAGACCTAGGCCAGGCACAGTGGTTCATGCCTGTAATACCAGCACTTTGGAAGGCTGAGACATACAGATCATGAGCTCAGGAGATAAAGACCGTCATGGTGCCTGTAATCCCAGTTACTCTGGAGGCTGAGGCAGGAGAATCACTTGAAACCATGAAGCAGAGGCTGCAGTGAGTTGAGATGGTGCCACTGCACTCCAGCTTGGGCAAGGGGTCAAGACTGTCTCAAAAAAACAAACAAAAAAATTTAAAAATACACCTCATTAATTTTTAGCACCTAAATCAGATTAATTGAATAGTAAGCAGAAAGTGCAAGGTAAACTATTCCCTCAAAAATAATAATGTTAATCTATGCAACTACCTGTTTGGGTGGATCACTATGATCTTACTAATGGGCAAACCATGCACACACACACACACACACACACACACACACACAGAAATTGAAGGCTGAGCTTCAAAAAAAAAATCACAATCATCTTACTTTAATACCTGATTTAAATTTAGTATTGACAAAATCTTGTCGGCATTTTTATAGTTGATTTATTTGTTAAGTGTAAAAAGTGTATAAATGACTTTATAAGTGTATAAAGTTATTCAAATTTACTGACAAGTAAGTACAGTAGCACTCACCAAAATGTGGATCAGTGCTTTGTGTGACATTCCATTAAAAAAAAAAAAAGAAAAGAAAAGAAAAAAAAAACATTCTTCTGCAAAAAAAAAAAAAAAAAAAAAAAATTAAAGTTTGTAAACAACTGTTGCATATTTCAGATTTTTAAAGTTTGTAAACAACTGTTGCATATTTCAGATTTATAGCAATCACAGTTTTCTATCATTATTGAGGGTAAATAAAACCACCCAACTTTGTTTTCTGTTCAGTTTCATAAACTATTAAAAGCAAGTCAATAGTTTATAACATTCTTCAAAAAGTTTCTTTAAGATTTTTTATTTTCTCTTATTTAAGTCTAGTTGGAATATGTCATACTACTCTAGAAACATTTTAATGCATGTGTAGGGAAATGGCAAATAATCCACTTTAATTCATTCTAATTGGAAAAGAAATGTTGCTATCAGTTTTATCTGCTGTCTGCAAGCTTGACAGTGCTTTGGTCATAACTCATAAAGCCTCGGGATCCAGGAAATTTGTTAGACCTAAAATATGAAAAGAACTGCATAATTTTTATTTCTTAAATAAAAGAAGTCTGATTTAGAATACAGATGTTTTCATCTTTGATGTTTGAATGTCCTGGGTAAACACATTAATGAGACTCAGCTGTATTAGCTTAGCTCAGGTAGATTGAAGTTTTATGATCTTGTGAGTTTAAAAGAGTAATTGTGTTTTTGTTATAATGCCTTTTGTGGATCATCTTAAGACCAAAATAAATAAATAAATAGATTCAATAAGGCAGAGGCTTTTCTATCCCACATGGCATGCTATTTTGAATGGCAATAAGAAGAATATTGACAATATTTATTGTAAGTTTGCATCAGTGAAGATTTTTTTTTATTGAAGAATAGTTTGGTAGGAACACTTAAGTTACTCAAAAAATTCTAAACAAGTAGAATAGTAGAAATAGTTTCCACGATTGGCCATTTTCCATGCAGTGGGGTGTGTTTTAAAAAACACATTCTTGGCCTTTATCGAAAAACCACAGATAGCTATAATTTGGGTAACTTTTACAGATAATTTATGACTTTGCACTCAACTTAATGGCCCATAAAAAACTCAAACAGCAGTCTTAGGACATTGCTTTAGCAGTTAAAAGGATTCTGAGGACTGTGAGGGTTTTTAAAAAGGGATGTCTGTCAAGTGGAATTTTTGAATTGTGCTTAAAAATATGTTGCTTGATTCAAAAATTGCCTGTGTCAAAGTTACACCCTGGCTACACTGATTCTTGCCAGCATGTATGATAAAATACCAAGGAAAACAATTGGTGCATTTTTAAGGTTACCTTCTTCTTTTAATGTACTAATATTATATAATACAAACTATTGTTAGAAAACTAATAAACCCATTTGTGACAATTTACTGCCCTTGAAGTGACTGTATGTATTTTGCCCATGGCAACTGATGTCTGTGATTTTTTTTCCCCTCCACGGCTTGTAAACAGTTAACATCACCTGCTGCTGTTTGTGATGAAACCCCACAGGAAATGAATGCCAAAGGTACAAGATGAAAGAGAAAGTAATTTTCTGGGAGGGGAGGTAAGAGTAATTTTGCACTGTGAGGTGAAAGGGTGAGAAACCAAAAGATGTGTGAGGAATTACTTATGAACCTGGAAATGAAGGTAAAAGTTGGAGGCAAGGGGAGCAAATATAGAAAAGAGAGAAAGAAGAAAACTCCTAAAACCATAAAGAAAAGTAAAGGAACAATAGATTGAAATAAATATATCTAGAAGATGCCGCTCAGAAAATGTGATTGCCACATAGAGGAAAATCACGAATCTACTAAATATTATATACAAACTCAATATGTTTGAAGGGTTAAAAAAATCACAAACAAGTATTCTTAAGTCTTTTGTCCCTCACACTCAACCATTAGGTATAATTCTATTATTGTCTTTTCTTTTTCTAATATTTCTGGTAAAAAAAAAAAAAAAAAAATCAAGGGAACGTGAAGTAAGAAAGAGTAGGAAATGCCAGGGAGGCTAAAGGTATAATTTGAAAGAAGAAAGATTATAAGGAGGAAATATAGTATATAAAAATATAATAAGAGAAAGAAAACTACCAAACTCAATTCAGACTGAATTGAGGAGTGAGAGGAGTGCTATTTGCAGAGAAAGTTACTGAGCAGCAGACAGACAAGAAAAGAAAGGATAAAAGTAACAATTGCTATATATTTTTAACTGAGAGACATCAGGATATTTTTACGTGTTTCACTAAATTGGTGGTGATTGAAGCTGTGTTTATCTGAATGTAGCACTCTTTTAATCTTGGACCATAAGGTAGCTTCTTCCCATGTGGTTGATATGTGAAAGTAAGCACCAACAAAATATTAAAGTGATTCTTCTCACTTAAAATCATTAACAAACATCGATTACTGGTTGCACTACCCGTATTAAGTGAATACATCAGTATCATTCCTATCCTCTTCTGGATGTCCTCCTAAAAAATAAATAAATAAATAAATAAATAAATAAATACCAAAGAATAATGGAGAGAATCCCTGATAACTTCAATTAACATTAAGACAGAAATATATTCCTTTTTAACTTTTATTGTAATATCAGGAATAAACTGCAAGTTTGTTACGTAAGTACACTTCTGTAATAGGCCTTTGTTGTACAGATTACTTCTTCACCCAGGTATTAAGCCTAGTATCCATTAGTTATTTTTAGTTATTTTTCCTGATCTTCCCCCTCCTTCCAGTTTCTGGAAGGCACCATTGTGTTTTATTCCCCTTTATGTGTTCACATGTTATCATCATTTAACTCCCACTTACAAGTGAGAACATGCAGTATTTGGTTTTCTGTTCTTTTGTGAGTTTGCTACAGATAATGGCCTCCATCTTCAATGGTGTCCCTGCAAAGGACATAATATCAATTTTTATGGCTGCATAGTATTCCATGGTGGGTATGTATCATATTTTCTTTATCCAGTCTATCATTGATGGGCATTTAGGTTAAGTCCATGTATTTGCTGTTATGAATAGTGCCACAATAAAGATATGTGTGCATGTCTTTAAAATAGAATAATTTATATTTATTGGGTATGTACCCAGCAAAGAGATTGCTGGGATGGTATGATATTTCTGTCTTTAGGTTTTTGAGAAATTGCCACACTGTATTCCAAGATGGCTGAAGTAATACACACTTTCACCAACAGTATATAAGCATTCACCTTTCTCTACAACCTTGCCAGCATCTGCTACTTTTTAAGTTTTTCATAACCATCTGTTTGCTGTTAGATGGTATCTCATTCAGGTTTTGATTTTTATTTCTTTAATGATCAGTGACGTTGAGCTTTTTTTCATATGATTTTTGGCCACATGTATGTCTTCTTTTGAAAAGTGGCTGTTCATATCCATTGCTCACTTTTTTATGGAGTTGTTTCAGTTTTTTTTTCTTGTAAATTTCTTTATGTTTCTTATAGATGCTGAATATTAGACCTTTGTCAAATGCATAGCTTGCAAAAATTTTCTCCCATTCTTTAGGTTGTCTGTTTACTCTGTTTACAGTGTCTTTTGCTGTACAGAAACCCTTTAGTTTAATTATATCCCATATGTCAATGTTTTTGTTGCAATTGCTTTTAGCATCTCTGTCGTGATATCTTTGCCTGTGCCTATGTCTTGAATGGTATTGCCTAGGTTGTCTTCCAGGATTTTTATAGTTTTGGGTTTTACATATAAGTCATTAATCTATCTTGAGTTAATTTTTGTATATGTTGTACAGAAGGGGTCAAGTTTTAACCTTCTGCATATGGCCAGCCAGTTATCCCAGCAACATTTATTGAATCGGGAATCCTTTCCCCATTACATATTTTTGTAAGCTTTGTCTAAGGTTACATAGATGTAGGTATGTGGTCTTATTTCTGGATTCTCTATTCTATTCCATTGGTCCATGTATCTATTTTTGTACCAGTACCAGGCTGTTTTGCTAGTGCAGCCTGTAGTATAGCTTAAAGTCAGGTCCCTCCAGATTTATTATTTTTTGCTGAGGATTGCCTTGGCTACTTTTGGTTTTATATAAATTTTAAAATAATTTTCTCTAGTTTTTTGAAGACTGTCAATGGCATTTTAATAGGAATAGCATTGAATCTGTAAGTTGCTTTAGGTAGTCTGGTCATTTTAATGATATTGATTCTTCCTACCCATGAGCATGGAATGCTTTATTCCATGACAAACTAAATCTAGCAGCACATCAAAAAGCTTATCCAACACAATCAAGTAAGCTCCATCCCTGGGATGCAAGGTTGGTTCAATATATGAAAATCAATAAATGTGATCCATCACATAAACAGAATTAAAGACAAAAACCAATTTACTACCTCAATAGATGCAGAAAAGGCTTTGGATAAAATTCAACATCACTTTATGTTAAAAACTCTCAATAACCTAGGTATCGAAGAAACATACCTCAGAGTAATCAGAGCCATATATGACTAACCCGCAGCCAACATCACATTGAATGGGCAAAAGCTGGAAGCATCCCCCCTAAAAATTGGCACAAGAGAAAGATGCTCTCCCTCACCACTCCTATTCAACATAGTGTTGGGAAGTTCTGGCCAGGGCAATCAGGCAAGAGAAAGAGATAAAGGGCATGCAAATAGGAAAAGAGTAGGTCAAACTATCCCTCTTTGCAGATGACATAATCCTCTATCTAGAAAACCCCGTAGTCTCAGCCCAGAAACTTATTTAGGTGATAAACAACTTCAGCCGTGTCTCAGAATACAAAATCAAACTGCAAAAATCACTAACTTTTCTGTACAGCGACAACTGTCAAGCCGAGGGCCAAATCAGACAGGCACTCCCATTTACAATTGCCACACACACACACACACACACACACACACACAACAACAACAGCAAACCTAGAAATACAGCTAACTAGAGAGGTGAAAGATTTCTACAAGAAGAACTGCAAACCACTGCTCACAGAAGACAGAGACATATTCTATAAGGACAGTCCGAATCAGTCAAAACTGGTAAAGATGAGTGAAAAGCTGAACAAAATGAAGTAAACAAATGAGGGTACACAGGCATAGTGGCTCACATCTGTAATCCAAGGACTTAAAGAGGTAGAGATGAACAAATTGCTTGAGCCCAGGAGTTAGCTCAAAGTCAGCCTGTGCAACATAGGGAAACACCCCCAATTCCCATCTCTACCAAAAAATAATAAATAAATAAATAAATAAATAAATAAATAAATAAATAAAACTACACAACTAGGTGTGGTGGCAGGTGCCTGAAGTTCCAGCTACTGGGGAGGCTGACATAGGAGCATCTGGAGTACTGGAAGATGTACCCAGAGAAATCAGGTAGGAGAATGAAGTAAAAGACATCCAATAGAAAGAGAGAAAGTCAAACTGTCTGTTTATTGGTGATGATACTGGCTTTTTTCATGTAGTCATATGCATTTGTTTCTGCCGTGTCTCTTCATGACTTAATAGCTTATTAGTTTTTAGAAGCTAATATTTCACTGAATGAATACACTCCAGATTATTTGTCCATTCACTTACTGAAAGACATCTTAGTTGATTCCAAGTTCTTGCAATTATGAATAAAGATACTATAAACATATGTGTTCAGACTTTTGTGTTGGCATATTTTCAAATCCTTTGGAAGGGCAATGGAGGATCATAATGCCACGGTATGTTTAGTTTTGTAAGAAACCACAAAATTTGTTTCCAAAGTGGCTGTAACATTTTGCATTTCTAGTAGCAATGAATGAATATGCTTTTTAAATATTATTTTTAACGTGTGAATTATGTGGATGTATGCTAGGAATACATTTAATAAATGAGTTTTAAAATCATAAGTGATATTCTTTAAAACATAAAATATTTTAGAAACGTTAAATGTTTGCCTAAGGATGACTGATGACTTGATTAAACAATATGAAAATGTAACTACATGTATCAATTATGTTAGAGTTAGGGTTTACAATATACTTGTAGAGAAAAATAAGTAACAAAGCAATCTCATAACATACAATATGGTGATTTCTTTTAAGTATGAGAGAGCATGTGCAAACCTGAATTGAAGAGGAATGAAAAGATCACACTAGCCTACTGTAGCTGCCCTTCTCCATGCACTTTTTTATTGTTTACTCCCAATGAGTATTGTTTTTTTCTAGTTTTTTTTTCTATTTTATGAGTCTGAGGAACTGTGGCTACACAAAGAGGGCTCTCTGGTTTTTCTCTATTTTAAAAGTTTCTATCTTGAAGATACTTTTATGTGTTCAGGATAAAGTAATTAATATCTAAATTGATCTTCTCTAATTTTAAATAAAGAATCATACAATCATTTAAAATCCTTCTTATAGAAAATAAAGAAATTAGGTTTTACTTATATTAATTTCTTTTTTTTTCTAATTTTTGTGGATTAAATCTGTAAGTATTGACCCCCAATTTTGTCTCTCTTTTTCTAATGCTTTTATTAATAGAGTCATTCCTTTCAAATGCGATTTTGAATACTATCAAAAACATTGATTTTTTTTCTATTTAACTGTTTTTAGTATATACTGCCAGCTCTTTATATATTTAAATTTCTGATTTTGAGTTCTGCATCTTGTTTACACCATTCAATAAATAAAGAAATTATAACTTGTTTTAACTTTTTTTCCTTTTTTTCTCTCTGGATGCTTTCAAGATTTTTTTTTTTTTCCATCTTTGGTTTTCTGAAATCTGAATATGACATAGCTACATGTAGTTTCGGTTTTGTTTGTTTGTTTGGCAGTTATCCTGCTTGTGATCTATGAACTTCTTGGATCTGTAGTTTGGTGTCTAATATTAATTTGGGGCAAACATTTAGACTTTATTCCTTCAAATATTGTCTTTGTTCCATTCTCTTTCTTTTTCTCCTTTTAGTAAACTATTACTCATGTTACATTTTTTGTAGTCGTCCCACAGATCTTGGATATTCTCTTCTGTTTCTTTCAGACTTTTTCTTTCAAACTTTGTTTTTAAGTTTTGGGAGCTTATACTGACATTTTGATATATTCTCATGCTCAGATGTTCTTTCTTCAGCCATACCCAATCTACTAATGAGTCCACCATAAACATTCTTCATAGAATATCACTGGCATTTCCATCTTTTTTTTTTTTTTTTTTTAGATTTTTTTATTTCTCTACTTACATTGTCCTCCAGTTCTTATGTCTTTTCTACTTTCTACTTTTTTTGAAAAAAATCAAAACTCTTAGGGTATTTTATAATTTTTTTTTGTAGTTGTTGTTTGTTTGTTTTTAATTTCTATTTTGATAATTCCAACATTACTGCCATGTCTGATTCTGGTTCTGACTCGTGTTCAGTCACTTCAAACTTATTTTCAAACTTTTGTGTTTCTATGCCTTGTAATTCTTTTTAAAAGTGGACATGATATACTACATAAAAAGAATTGCAATAGTTAGGTCTTTAATAACGAAGTGGTGGGGTGTTGAGGGAGGGAAAGCATTCTATAGTCCTGTGATTAAGTCTTACTCTTTTAGCCAACCTGTGCACCAGAACTGTGAACTTCACTAGTGCTTCTCCCTCTTCCTCCACCTTAAATGGAAGAGGGTGCCTAAAGTTTGATACTTCCTTCCCACCCATATGGAAAGCTAGAGGGAGTTACATTTGGATATTTCACTTTCTTCAGGTCAGTTAGGCTCTGATAAGTCCCCCATAGGTTGGATTCTTATAAAATAATTTCTCCTCAGGGAAACTCTTATTAAATAGAACAAAATGTTCTAGAGTATTTCTAAATGGTTGCTTTTCCCCTTCTGCTGCTGGAGGAAGAAGACTTTTCTTTGACATTCACTGTTGAGAACCTTTTGGAGCACCTGGAGGTCAAACTCATAAAAGTTTGGGGTCCTCCCAAATGACAGGATTCTTTTGGAGTTTTTAATCCCATACATTTCTCCACACTGAATCTCCAGCAACCTTCCAGCTACAGTTAAGATTTTTCTAGCCTAGCACTGATACCCATGAATGTTCCTACTCATGGTTTCTGATTTGGTAAGTTGTGATTCACTGCATCTGCCTCTCTCCAGTTTAGGTGGCAGCAGTTTGTCCTGTGGCCTCATTTCTCTGATGGATCTAAAAAGAGTTGCTGATTTTTTATGTTGTTCAGCTTTTTATTTATTGTAAAGATGGAGTGGCAACCTCTAGATTCCTTACATGTGGACTAGAAACTGGGGTCCATACATTTTTTAAATTTTTTTGTATTGTTTTAGTTTATTTTTATTTATAATTGACCATAAAGGTTGTACATATTTGTTGAGTACAATGTGATGTTTAAATACACACATACATAATATAATGATAAAACTGGGGAACTTACTATATTCATCACTTTATTATTTCTCAGTGATGACAACATATAAAATATTTCCTAGCTAATTTGAAATATACATATACTAAGTTGTTATTGATTATAGTCTTCCTGCTGTGTAATACAACATCAAATTTTATTTTTCCTGTGTAATTTTGTACCTATTGATCAACCTGTTCTGGTCTCCCTTCCCCTCTGGCCTCCCCAGCCTCTACTAACCATGATTCTACCCTCAACTTCTATAAAATCAAGTTTTTAATATCCACATATCAGTGAGATTATGTGGAGTGTTTGTCTTTCTGTTCTTGGCTTATTTCACTTATCGTAATGTACTCTAAGGTCATCCATATTGCCACATGATATGGTTTGGCTGCATCCCCACCAAAATATCACCTTAAACTGTACTAGTCCCCATGTGTCAAGGGTGAAGCCAAGTGGAAATAATTGAATAATGGGGGTAGGTTCCCCCATACTGTTCTCATGGTAGTGAATATGTCTCACAACATCTAATAGTTTTATAAATGGGAATTCTCCTGCTAAAGCTCTCTTGCTGGTCACCATGTAAGATGTGCCTTTGCTTCTCATTCACCTTCCACCATAATAATGACTAATGACATTGAACATTTTTTTTTATAAACTATTGGCCCTATTTATTTCTGCTTTGGAAATATGTCTATTCAGACCACTTACACATTTTTAACTGGATTATCTGATTTTTCCTATTTAGTTTTTTGAATTTTTTGTATATTGTGACTATTAACCTGTTGTCAGATGTGTAATTTTCAAATACTTTCTCCCATCCTATAGGTTTCAGTACATTTATTTATTTATTTATTTATTTATTTATTTATTTATTATTTGCTTAGCACAAACTTTTTAGTTTAATAAAATCCCATTTGTCTATTTTTGTTCATGATGCCTGTGCTTTTGAGGTCTTATTTTAAAATCTTTGCTCCATTTAATTTTGTAAAGCATTTCCCCTATATTTTATTCTATTAGTTTCATAGTTTGGGTTCTAATATTTAAGTCTTTAATATACTTAAAGATAGTTTGTTATATAGTGAGAGATGGAGGTATAGTTTCATTCTTGTGCATGTGGGCTGTAGTTTTTTAAGAACTATTTATAGAAGAGACTGTTCTTTTCCTAACAAATATTCTTGGCATCCTGTCAAAAATCAGTTGCTTGGAAATTTATGGATTTATTTCAGGATTCTCTATTCTGTTCCATTGATCTACATATCTGTTTTTATGCCATTACCATGCTGTTTTGGCTATTATAGCTTTGTAGTATATTTTGAAATAAGAGAGTGTGATGCCTTTTGAATTTGTATATAAATTTTAAGATTGTTTTTCCTATTTCTGTGAAGAATTTCATGGGTAGTTTGATAAAAATTGTATTTAATCTCTAGATCACTTTTTGTGTAATATGAACATTTTAACAGTCTTATTTCCACAGGATTTCTTTTCATTTATTTGTGGTCTTTTGAATTTCTTTCATCAAGGTATTATGGTTTTTATTGTATAGCTCTTTCACACTTTCTGTTAAGTTTATTCATAGTTATTTTATTCTTTTTGTAGCTATTGTAAATGAAATTGTTTTATTGGTTTCTTTTGCAGATGGTTCATTACCAGCATATAAAAAGATGCCTGATTTTCCACATGCTGATTTTGCATCCTGTAACATTACTAAATTCCTTACTTTTTCTTCATTTCCAATAAAACCAGTCTCCCAATAAAGCTAAGATCTTGAGAAATTTTATCTTTCACCAATAAAGATGTATAAAAAGAACAACCCTTTATTTACTGAGGAAGTTTCAACATTTTTACCTACACACACAATGCCTAAAAGTCAAAGCACTTTTATCAAGTCAAATTAAAAAGAAAAATAAAAACACAAAACCAACTAGAACTCTCCAAAAATCTTACAGATTCATACTTGGAAAGATGTGAAGATGAAATATAGCATATTGAATTTTTAAAAATTATGCTGACAAAATAGATAATTTAAACAACTCAATAAAAGAAAAATAACTGAAAAGAAAATACAGCATATGAAATGGTGTAATTCAGGAATAGATTATGGGCAGTTGCACAGAAATAATCCATAAGTGCTGATGATTCTTGCAATCATTCACCATATTTTGTATTCTTCCAACATGATAAATGACTCAGTTTTCTTCTTTTAGCATATAGCTCTTTTTGCAGAATATGTTCATATTTACCTCCTACATGGAACTGCTCTTTACTAAATGATTTAATCCAATATACACCAATATGAGCATTCCCTATTAAATTATCCCATCTTCTGTCCCATGCTTTTATGTTGTTAGGGGGATTCTTTTTGTGGCTATTAAAAATTCATTTCTCATATATTCATATGCAGATCAGAGATTTGGCAGAAACAGTACTGGTGATTGAACAGCCACATCATTGTTTAAGTTACTTCTTATTCTACAATAGGTACAGTTATTTTCAAATTAGTCAGTAACTTCACTGGTTCTTCAGGCAAATGTGGCTTTAATTCATTAAAAGCTCATGGAATGTCATCAACTGAGAGGAATGCCAATGCAGGAAAATGACACATTTTTTCAGCTGAAGTTTTCATTATAACCATATTTTGTGGCCAATTTATTCATCTGAATTTACTTCCAAATGCTTTGGGCAAATGGAAAAAAGCAAACTTTATTGGTAAGACCTTGACATTTACTTTAAGAAGCTTTGATTACACTTACTTTCAAATCTGTCACCATGGTTTGAGGATTCAATATTTTTATTTGAGCTTTCTTTCTTTCTGCTTAGTCTAGCTAATGGTTTGTTGATTCTGTTTGTCTTTTAAAAACAGCTAATTGTTTCATTGATCTTTTGTATTCTTTTCAAAGTCTCTACTTAATATCTGCTCTGACATTTATAATTTCTTTTTATATACTTAATTTAGTGTTTAGATAGTTCTTGTGTTTCTAGTTCCTTGAGTTATAATTTTATGTTGTTTCTTTGAAATCTAAGTGTTTGATATAGGAAATTATTACTATAAACTTACTTCTTAGGATTACTTTTGTTGTATCCCATGGGTTTGGTAATGATGTGTTTTCTATTTCATTAGTTTTTAGCAATTTTAAAATTCCTTATTTATTTTTAATTTCCCTAAATTTCTTTATTAACCCATTGTTTGACATTAGAATGCTATTTAATTTTTATGTATGTGAACATTTTGCAAATTTCCTGCTGTCATTGATTTCTAGTTTTATTACATTGTGGTAAAAAAAAAAGATGATATCATTTTAATTTTTAATAACTTTAGATTTGTTTTGTGGCCTAATATATATTCTATCCTGAGGAATGTTCCACGTGCTGTTGACAAAATAATATTTGTTCTGCATCTGTTCACTGGAAGATTCTCTAAATGTCTGTTAGTCCATTTGGTTTAGAGGGTGTTTTAACTTTGATGTTTGATAATTTACTGTCTGGATGATCTGTCCATTGTTGAAATGTGTTAACATCCTCTACCACTATGGAATGGCATCAATTTTATCCTCATGGCAGTTAATATTTGCATTATTTATTTACATTCTCCTGTGTTAGGTGCCTATATGTTCACAATTATTATAACCTTCTGCTCTTTTGAGCCATTTTGCATTACATAATAACTTTGTACTTAAAATCACTTTATACTTAAAATCTATTTTATATGCTATAACTATAGCTACTAATTCATTTTTTTGGTTTATATTTGCATGGAATTTTTTTTCTGTAGCACTTTACTTTTAGTTAATGCATGTCTTTATAGGTAAAGTGCATTTAGTTTAGGCAGCATATAGGTGGGTCTTGCATTTTTATTCATTTAGCCACTCTATGTCTTTTAATTTAAAAATTTATATTGAAGGTTATTATCCATAGGTAAGGAGTTATTACTGCCATACTCTTACTTTATTTCTGGGTGCTTCATAATCACTCTGTTTTTCTTAGTATATTCCTTTGCGATTAAGTGATTTTTTTCTAATAGTATGTTTTAATTACTTGCTTTTGATTTTTAGTGTATCTATTAAAGGTTTTGATTTGTGGTTACCATGATCCTCTAAAAAAATTTATAGGTATAACATGTAATTTTAAAGTGATGACAACTTTACTTGATTGAAAAAAAAATGTAAACAAAAAAATGTAAAAGAAAGTGCTAGCTATTGTCTTAAGGTGAAACTGCATAGCCCAATATCAAAAGTGCTGACAGAAATGAATAGGACTGTAGAAGTTAAGTCAAAAGACTCTACCCAGCATTCTCTATAGTAACACCCCTTGAGGATGGGGGAAAGGGAAAGGGAGAGGGAAAGTAAATAATACAATAATATTGTAAGTTAAGAAACAGAAAGAAATGAGAAATGCCAGCATCTCCAGATAAGAAGGAACAAGTGCATGAATTCCGGCACCATAAAAAAACTGAATGCAGTGGATCACATTAGCTATCCAACAATGGTCCTAAACAAAATAGAAATTCATGGATTGCAAGGAAGATCAACAAAATTCAATGCAAGGTTGACAATCAACGTAAAGAAACTTCTAAATCAATCCAGGAAATAAAGGATGAGATAAATATTCTAATAAGAAATCAGTCAGAGCTTCTGAATGTAAAAGACTCACTTAAAATATTTCAAAATATAATTGAAAGCGCTATCTATAGACTTAACAAAGGAGAAGATTTTCAGAACTTGAAGTCCAGTCTTTTGAACAAACTCAGTCAGACAAAAATAGAATTTGAAAAAATAAACAGTCTTTGAGAAATATGGTATTATGTAAAGCAAACAAACATGAATCATTGACATTCCTAAGAAAGAATAAGGAAAACTAAACAACACAGAAAATGTATTTGAGAAATAATTCAAGAAAATTTTCCTAATCTTGCTAGTGAGGTTGACATACAGATATCTGAAAATCCAGAAAAAATATGTGAGATGCTATGAAAAACATATATTAACAAGATACGGGCCAGGCGCAGTGGCTCAAGCCTGTAATCCCAGCACTTTGGGAGGCCGAGGCGGGTAAATCACGAAGATCGAGACCATTCTGGTCAACATGGTGAAACCCCGTCTCTACTTAAAAAAAATATATATATATACAAAAAATTAGCTGGGTATGGTGGCACGTGCCTGTAATCCCAGCTACTCAGGAGGCTGAGGCAGAAGAATCGCCTGAACCCAGGAGGTGGAGGTTGCGGTGAGCCAAGATCGTGCTATTGCACTCCAGCCTGGGTAATAAGAGCGAAACTCCATCTCAAAAAATGCAATAATAAAAACAAACAAACAAACAAGAAACCAAGATACGTATTTATCAGACTATTCAAGGTTAATGCTAAAGTAGAAATCTTAAAGGCAGGTAGGAAAAAAGGTCAATTTACATGCAAAGGGAACCCCAATCAGGCTAACAGTGGACTTGTCAGCAGAAATTTTATAAGCCACAAAAGACTGTGGGGCTATTTTCAGCATTCTTAAAGAAAAGAAATTTTAACAAAGAAATTCCAAACAAAAATATAAACAAAGCTTATTTTTTCCTGCCAAACTAAGCCTCATAAGTGAAAGAGAAATAAAATTCTTTTCAGAGAAGTAAACACTAAGGGAATTTGTTACCACTAGACCAGCTTTACAAGAGATCCTTAAGGGAGTTTTAAACAGAAAATATATAACAATACCTGCTATCAAAAAAGCCTCCACTTAAGTTCATAGCTCACAGACTCTATAAAGAATCACACAATAGAATCTACAAAGTAACCACTAACAACCTCACAGTAGGATAAAGACCTCACATATTAGTATTAACCTTGAATGTAACTGGTCTGAATGTCCAACTTAAAAGACAAAGAGTGGCAATTTGGATAAAAAACAAGACTCATCTGTCTACTCTCTTCAAGAAACCCATCTCATGAGAAATGACACACACAGACTCAAGTAAATGTTGGTAGAAATATCTTCCAAAGAAAAAAAAAAGCAAAAAAGAACAGGAGTCATTATTCTTAGATCAGTTAAAATAGACAAACCAACTATACTAAAAAAGGATGAAAAATGGAATTACATAATGATAAAGGGTTCAACTAAAACAAGAAGACTTAAGTATCTTAAATATATCATAGAGGCAGACAACTAACAAAGGAATTCTGGTTTTAAATTCAACAGTTGACCAACTGGAACTAGTAGACATATATATTCTTTTCATCTGCACAAGGAAAAATACTCCAAGATCAACCATATGCTCAGCCATAAAACAAATCTCAATTAATTAAAATAAAATTAGAAATCTTACCAACTATAATCTCATACCACAGTGGAATAAAAATAAAAATTAATTCCAAGAAGATTTCTCAAAACTGCATGATTACATGAGAATCAAACAACTGACTCCTAAATAAATTTTGGGTAAACACATAAATTAAGGCAGAAATTAAGACATTTTTTGAAATAAATAGGAACAGAGAGCCAACACACCAAAATCTCTGAGATACAGCAAAAGCAGTGTTAAGGAAAAGTTTATAGTGCTAAATGCCTACCTAAACAAGTTTAAAAGATCTCAAATTACTTATCTAGATTATACCCAGAGGAAGTAGAAAAAGAAAACAGAGTAATCCCAAAGCTAGCAGAAAAAAATAAAAAAAGAAAATGAGAGTAGAACTCAATGAAGTTGAGTTCAAAAATCCACACAATGAATCAATAAAATCAAAAGTTGACTCTTTGAAGAGTATAAAAGATGGATAAACCATTAGTTAAATTAACAAGAAAAAAAGGGCAGATGATTTAAATAGGCATAATCAGAAATGGCAAAGTTGACATTACCACCAACCCTACAGAATACAAAAGATCCTCAGAGACTACTATGAATACCTCTCTGCATACAAAATAGAAAATCTAGAGGAAGTGAATACATTATTGGAATCACACAACCTCCAGCAATTGAATCAGATAGAAGCCCTGAATAGACAAATATTAAGTTCCAAATTGAGTTAATAATTAAAATTATATTAACCACTGAAAGTCCTGGACAAGAGGAATTCATCACATTATTGGGATGCAATGTTGCTTCAACATATGCAACTAAACCAATGTAATTACTACATAAACAACTAAAAATAAAAACCATATGATCATCTTAATAGACAAAAAAATAGCTTTTGTTAAAATGCAACATAGCTGGGTGATAAAGGCTCTCAAAACTGAGGCATCATAGAAAAATCTCAAAATAATAAGAGACATCTATGACAAACTAACAGCCAACATTATACTGAAAGGGCAAAAATTGGGAACAATCTCCTTGAGAACTGAAATAAGATATTGATGCTGACTCTCACCACTCCTATTCAGCATAGCACTGAAATTGCTAGCCAAAGCAATCAGGAAAGAAAAAATAATAATAAAGAACATCCAAATAGGAAAAGAAGCCAAACTATCTGTTCTCTACAGACAATATAATTTGATACCTAGAAAACCCTAAAGATTCCACCAAAAGGCTCTTGGAGCTAATGAATGACTTCAGTAAAATTTCAGGATATAAAATCAAAGTACCGAAATCAGGCTCTTGGAGCTGATGAATGACTTCAGTAAAGTTTCAGGATGTGAAATCAAAGTACCAAAATCAGTAGCATTTCTATACAACAATAACATTCAAGCTCATAACCAAATCAAAAATGCAATCCTAAAATGATAAAATACCTAGGACCAAATCTAATCCAGGAGGTGAACTATGTCTACAAGGAAAAATAAAAAACAGTGCTAAAATAAGTCACAGATGAAGTAAACAAGTGGAAAAATAGTTCATGCCCATGGATTGGAAGAATCAATATCATTTTCATGGCCATACTTATAAAAGCAATCTATAGATTTAACACTATTCCTATCAAACTACCAAAGCAAATCTCTACAAAACTACTTGAAAATTTGTATGGAACCAAAAAAAAAGTGCACATAGCCAAAGCAGAAAGGGCAAAGCCAGAGGCATCACAATACTTGACTTCAAACTGTATTATAAGGCTGCAGTAACCAAAACGGCATGATACTGGTACAATAACAGGTACAATAACAGGCACATAGGAAAGTGGAAGAGAACGAAGAAGAGAAATAAAGTTGCACACCTGCAGTCATCTTATTTTTGACAGATTTCATAACAATAAGCAATGAGGAAAGGACTTCCTATTTAATAAATTGTTCTAGAATAGCTATTCAGGAGAATGAACTGGACCCCTGATTTTTATAATACACCAGAAATTAACTCAAGATGGATTAAAGACTGAAATGTAAAACTTACAACTATAAATCCCAGGAAGATAACCTAAGAAATACCATTCTGGGCATCAGCCTTGGGAAATAATTTAATTAAGTTCTCAAAAGCAAATGCAATTAAAAAAGAATTTGACAAGTGAGACCTAATTAAAAAGCCTCTGTGCAAAAAGAAAAAAAAAAAAGAAGAAAAGAAAAGAAATGAAATGAAAACTATCAACAGAGGAAAGAGATAACCTAGAGAATGGAAGAACATGTTCACAAACTATCCATCCAGCAAAAATCTAACACTCAGCATCCATAAGGATTTAAACACTTTAACAAGCAAAAACCCAAATAATTTTATTTATAACATGGGCAAAAGACATGAATAGGAATTTCTCAAAAGAAGACATACAAATAGCCAACAAACAGGACAAAATGCACAACATCACCAATCATCATAGAAATGCAGATTAAAGCCACGATGAAATACTATCTCACATAAGTCATAGTGAGATGGCAGATGCTGGCAAACCTGTGGAGAAAAGGGAATGCTTATACACTGTTGGTGGGAATGTCAATTAGTTCAGCCACTGTAAAAAGCAGTTTAAATATTTCTCAAAGAACTTAAAACTGAACTACTATTGGACCCAACAAACTCATTACTGGGGTATATAGCTGAAAGGAAACAAATCGTTCTATCAGAAAGACTCATGCATTTACCCGTTTATTGTAGCACTATTCACAATAGCAAACACATAAAATCAACCTAGGTGCCTATCAATGCTGTATTGGAAAAAGAAAATGTGGTATGTATATACCATATAAATTGACACAGCCATTAAAAAGAAAGAAATTATATCATTTGCAGCATCATGTATGAAGCTGGAGGCCATTATGTTAAGAGAATTAATACAGGCATGGAAAACCAGATATTTCATGTTCTCACTTATATGTGGGAGCTGAACACTGAGTACTTACAAACATAAAAATGGCAACAACCATTTGGCAACAACAATCTGGGGACTATTAGAGAAGGGAGGAGAAAAGAGGGACTAGTACTGAAAAACTGACTATTGGGTACTATGCTAAGATCTGGGTGATGAGATCATTTGTGCCCCAAACCTGAGTTTAACACAAAATACCAAGGTAACAAATTGCACATGTGTTCCTTGAGTCTAATATAAAAGTTGAGAAAGATGCAGTGATCAAGATTTGTCATATGATTGACAGTTGGATGTATAAAACTTGCAATATCACATGAAAATATATTAATGATGTGTAGTAGTTCTAGTTTTAAAACCTTGAAATTTAAAATTTGAAAAATTCCTTTTTTTGATGCGATTCTATTAATAAAGAATAAAATATGTGATGTGTGTATATATTTGTATGTTAATTATGCATATTACTGATAGAATATTGCTTTCATATTGACTGAACTTGTATGAGAACCTAATCTTGTGCTTAAGATTTAATATGTCTGTTATGTAGAATAAATATCTGCAGATTAACTTTTGAAAATGTACATTTCAAATTTTGTTTCTTCACCACTGCCAACATACTTTTGGTAGCAGATCCCTCATGACATATTCATGTTGACATATGGCTTCTTTCATCGCATATTTGATCGCTAACACAAGTGAGTAGATACTGGGACAATTATTGGTAATTAGTAGAAGTGAATAAAGCCATTTACATATATCCCACTAAACCAGAACAAAATATGTCCCCACATAAAATTACGTAGATTTCAAAATTGCCATCCTATGGCTAAGTTCCCTTGATAGGACAAAATGGGTAATGAAGAAAAATTTGCATGTGAAGGGGCTGAAGCTTAAGCTTTATTAGCTTTGTTGTGAATCAGCTTCTCAGCAGGACATACTTTAATAACCCTGGATGGGCCTATATTCTCAAGGAAGGCTTCTATGAAGATTGACCTCCAGGAACCCAATAACTTATATGTTTTCTTCCATCAAATATAAAAGACATGAACCAACTTCTGGGGCAAGGACGGTCTGAACTAGAAATGTAAAGATGAAGCTTTCCTGGGAGATAAAAAAGTAAAAATTCTGGGAGGTAAAGTGTATATTTTCTTTCTTTCAAGTGTTTCCTATAGAATGGGAGAGAAATGAATGTATTAATAAATTATTCTGTCAAATTGTCATTAACATTTTATAGATCAAAAACGGTTTAAAGGTCAGAGATTTTTAACTGATTTATGTAAAATTACACAATTACTGTATGTCAGAACATGAACTAGAATTCAGTTACGTGCCATAAGATGCAACAATTTTGTTTATTACACTTCACTACCATCACTCTACTTTTTAAAAGCCACCCCTTCATGTCCCACAGATGTATAGAAGAGTTTCCTCATAATATAAAGATACATATTTTAACCTGAAAATACACCTGATTCTTATTCCTAATCAGAAATACATCCCACTACTTATATTGAGCCAAACTATATGAAATTGCAACACTAGTGAACCAAAAATAGTCAAATGTTGGCATTTTCACATCATTCAACTAATATGCACCATATGAAGGTTTTTGAATTGTGTGTCATATTCTGATTTTTCCTATTAACTCAGTCCTCCTACCTCTTAACTCTACCCAGAAACACTTCTCAATATTTCCATCCCTTAAGTGAAGAAATTGTTACACTGTAGTATATGTCTAAAAATGATTAAATGTAGGTAATTTTATATTGTTTATCCTAACGTTTCAGATATTTTAAATAGTATGGCATGACCTCCTGTTCATTATAAATTTGAGGCTTTAGATTAAGGCTGTGGAATATTTACAGCTCATGGATGAAGTAAGATCCTAAAGAGCAGCTTAAAAATATTTTTTATTTTATTTTATTTTTTTTATTGCACTTGAGATTCTGCAGTACATGTACAGATCATGCAGAATTGCTGCATATGTACGTATATGGCAAGGTGGTTTGCTGCCTGCATCCATCCCTCACCTATATCTGGCATTTCTCCCCATGTTATCCCTCCCCAACCTTCCCACCCCCTGCTGTCCCTCCTCTAGTCCCCCAACAGACCCCCGTGTGATGCTCCCCTCCCTGTGTCCATGTGTTCTCATTGTTCAGCACCCACCTATGAGTGAGAGCATGCAGTGTTTGATTTTCTGTTCTTGTGTCAGTTTGCTGAGAATGATGGTTTCCAGATACATCCATGTGCCTACAAATGACATAAATTCATCATTTTCTATGGCTGCATAGTATTCCATGGTGTATATGTGCCACATTTTCCTTGTCCAGTCTATCATTGATGAGCATTTTGGCTGGTTCTAGGTCTTTGCTATTGTAAAGAGTACTGTAATGAACATATGTGTGCATGTGTCTTTATAACAATGATTTATAATCCTTTGGCTATATATCCAGTAATGGGATTGCTGGGTCAAGTGGAATTTCTATTTCTAGGTCCTTGAGGAAGCACCAGACTGTCTTCCACAATGGCTAAACTAATTTACACTCCCACCAACAATGTAAAAGTGTTCCTGTTTCTCCATATCCTCTCCAGCATCTGTTGTCTCCAGATTTTTTGATGATCGACATTCTAACTGGCAAGAGATGATATCTCAATGTGGTTTTGATTTGCATTTCTCTAATGACCAGCGATGAGCATTTTTTTCATGTTTGTTGGTCTCATATATGTCTTCTTTTGAAAAGTGTCTGTTCATATCCTTTGTCCACTTTTGGATGGGTTTTTTTGTTTGTTTCTTTTAAATCTGTTTTAGTTCTTTGTAGGTTCTGGATATTAGCCCTTTGTCAGATGGGTAGATTGCAAAAAATTTTTCCCATTCTATTGGTTGCCAGTTCACTCTAATGATTGTTTCTTTTGCTGTACAGAAGCTCTGGGGTTTAATTAGATCCCATTTGTCTATTTTGGCTTTTGTTGCCATTGCTTTTGGTGTTTTAGTCATGAAGTCCTTTCCTATGCCTATGTCCTGAATGGTTTTGTCTAGGTTTTCTTCTAGGGTTTTTAGTTAACCCCAATTGGAAAAAAAAAAAAGAAAAAGAAAAAGAAAAAAGAAAAAAAAATGAAAAAGAAAAAGAAAACGAGAAGGTACAGAACTATACTTAAATTATTTTTTGCTTATTGAAAATGTTCTACTTGCAGCAACATTAATAATTTATCTGTCTTGGCCGGGCGCGGTGGCTCAAGCCTGTAATCCCAGCACTTTGGGAGGCCGAGGCGGGTGGATCACAAGGTCAAGAGATCGAGACCATCCTGGTCAACATGGTGAAACCCCGTCTCTACTAAAAATACAAAAAAAATAGCTGGGCATGGTGGTGCGTGCCTGTAATCCCAGCTACTCAGGAGGCTGAGGCAGGAGAATTGCCTGAACCCAGGAGGCGGAGGTTGCGGTGAGCCGAGATCGCGCCATTGCACTCCAGCCTGGGTAACAAGAGCGAAACTCCGTCTCAAAAAAAAAAAAAAAAAAAAAAAAAAAAAAAAAAAAAAATAATTTATCTGTCTTTAACAACTTTCTAATTAGCCAATATTTTCATTTTAGTATATTCAAATTGGTCAGAATGTTTATTTCTAAGAAACAATGCTCAATGAATTATTAGATCTATTGTATAAAACTTAAAAATTTTGTGTTAAATATGTTATCATTTATTTATCAAACTAATAAGCCTATCTTAATTACATTTTCTTTCATAAAAGCAAAAACCTACCATACATGTAAGTTGACTCACAGTCAATTGCTTTTCATTTCTAAAAATTACAGTTTCATGTGGTTTAAACTATTATACATTTAAAAATTAATCATCCAAATATACTTATTCTGGAAGATTAGATGCACACATTTAAATATCCTATGAGTCTTTAATTTTATAAGCATGAGAGAAAAATGTATGTAGTGTTTAGAGATGCAGCATATTTCACCCAGATAACATGGCCAAGATTTTTTTTTTGCCTTATTGTTTTACTTTGCCTCTTATTCACTTATTATTTTATCTTTGCTATCATTACTATGAAGAATGAACAACAAAAGGTTTAATTTTCCACAAATACAGTCAGTCATACATCACTGAGCAATGGGGATATATTCTGAGAAATGCCTCTTTTAGTGATTTTATAGTGTGACTATCATACAGTGTACTTACACAAACTAGGATGATACAGCCTACTACACACCTAGGTTATATGAAATAGCCTACTCCTTCAAGGCTACAAAAACGTAGACTGACTACCTTAGGCATGTGTAACACAATCATAGTATTTGTTTTTCTTAACATATTTAAATAATGAAAATGGTATAGTAAAAATATGGCATAAAGGTATTAAAAATGGTACTCCAGTAAAGGGCACTTGCTATGAATTGAGCTTGCAGGACTGGAAGCTGCTCTGGATGAATCAGTGTATGAAATGGTGAGTAAATGTGAAGTCCCGGGATATTACTGCACACTATTGTAGATTTTATAAACACTGTGCACTTAAACAACACTAAATTTGCTAAAAAATTTTCTTCAGTAATAAATTAACCTTAGCTTATGTAATTTTTTACATTATAAGCTTTTTAATTTTTAAAACTGTTTGACTCTTTTGCAATAATGCTTTACTTAAACACATTGTATAGCTGTACAAAATATTTTCTTTCTTACATCTTTATTCTAAATTTTTTTATATTTCAAAATAGTTTTTTGCTTTATAAACATTTTGGTTTTAAATTGACACACAACCACACACCTTAGCCTAGGCCTACACAGGGTCAGGATAATCTTGTCCATTGGAATGTCATCAGGGCATTATCATACATAGAGCTATCACCTCCTATGATAATAGTTTCTTCTGCTGTAATACTTCATTGCCTTGCCTACAGCTAACTTTTAAAAAATAAGTACAATTATTATACTCTAAAATAATGACAAAAGCTATAGTATAATAAATACATAAATGGAAACATTTATTTTCATTATCAAGTATTATGTAGTGTACATAATTATGTGTGGTAAACTTTTACAGCTATGATGTCACTAGGTGATAGGAATTTTTCAAATCCATTTTAATCTTATGGAACCACCATCATATATGCAGTCAGTCCATAATGTTCTGTGGTACATGACTTTAGCTCACTGCATTAGTATGTAAAATAGCTAAACATGTGAGCAGTGTTTTTTTTTTTTACATGACATACTTGTAAAATTACACTTAATTGAAATACAAGGTTTAATTTAAGTCACACACATTTTAACTAACATAATGTATATACAACATCAAACTAAAACTTTAGCTAGCAATGCTAGCTGGTTCATAAACTTGGCAAACCCTGCTTAAAAAGAAATCAATGAATTGTACGGACTGTTTCTTCTAGGGGTCACTTTTTCATGGGTAACTTTACAAAGAGCATCAAGAAATAATATGCTACCTAAAAGATACCTGTTTATTGTAGAAAACTAATATAATACAGACTATCACAAAGAAGAAGAAAACAACCTATAGTCACACCCATCAAAGAGAATCATATTTAACATTAAGTAGATTTATTTCTAACTTATTTACTGCACCATATCTTCTGCCACTGATTCTTTTGAATTCCGACTGCATGTCTCATCCAGAGTCCTCCATAGCTGTATCTCTTGAATCTGTTGATAGTCCTGCAGGTCTTAGGAATTACACAGTGATTTTCTTACCAACTTAGATTTTTCAGAATGCAATAGGTTATGTTGACCATGTTAAGTTTTATCGAAGAATAGTTGACAATTTCATTTTTAGCATCTTTATGTTCTTTCTTGCTACCAATATTTTTTCTACTCATCTTTGAATCTCCTCTTCCATCAGTCTGCAACCTAGCCCTACTTTGTAATACTTCATGCCTCATGGTTTTGAGCTGTGGTTAAACCCTCAGCTCTGCTTCATCACTAAAGTACATTACATTTCCTTATTTTTCCTTTTCACTATTTGGATATACTTTTTTGGCTAAAATTCTTACTTTGACAAAGGAATTTTGTGTGTTCTTTAAAATGTTTAGTCTCCAATTTTGATTAATTTCCTTTTGATATAACTGTAAGAATTGTTTAAACTAATCACCCCACAGAAACATTCTAAAGCCCTTAAAAACAGTGTGAACTAGTGTGTTAGAAAAATAGTGGAGGGAATCTGAAATGGAAAAAAAAAATGCCTTAGAAAGTATTGTGTAAATAATCCAGAGTCAAAGAAAGCAAAATAAGGAAAGATGATTGTCATATACCTTCTCTTGCTTTTAAAACTATTTCCCACTGAGTACAAAATGGGAAGTAATATCTTTATCAAATATTTTGAAGCGGTGACCTTTAGTTTAAATGTGTGCAAGAAAATAATTTCCCACTACAAAATATTATTTTCTACAGTAAGTGGTATGTATCTGCATATTTGTAGTATTAAGGTAAGCAGGCAATTTATAAAATGCATTTGGAGACACTAGAGCTAAGAGTCAGAGAACTTCTAGTAGCTTATCTAATTCTGTTAATCAAACTCCCCAGCTTCAAGGGGCTAATGCAGTATTACCACATACTCTGTAAGAGCAGCACTTTCAAGCATCAAGATGATATAATGATTAGAGACACGAGAAATATTTCAATTAAGGGTAGCACAGCTGAGTGCTACTTAGTAAAGGTGCACAGCATCATGCTAATTAAAGTGCAGTAAGCCAACATAAGCCATCAAACATTAAAGTACCAGAGGCTGATGAACCAAAGCAACTGTTTTGTTTTTAAAATCAAAGTGCCAGTATCATACTGACTAGTAAGATAAGAATAAATATGAAACTTCAAAAAAATGCAATGTTATGAAAATTTTAATGTTAAAGCAGTTCTCTAATCAATATCTAAGAAGTGTGAATCCTTAAATATGCCCTTAATTGTGTAGTGTTATGTATACATATCTATACACATGTATGTATGTACACATATGTATGCATACACACACGATTTTATTCTAGTAAGAGAAATGCTTAATATTACTGAACAAATATATTTATTGAACAGCTAATGTGAGAAAAGCAGTCAGTACACTAAATTATTGTATATTCTCATTTATATCAGTGAAATAGTCTCCCTGAAATTAAAGCACGTTTATGAGCTAACATTTTTTCTTTGTACATAAAACAACATTGTCTCTGAAGGAATCGTGCTATTATATCAGTGGGTTGTTAGACTGAAAGCAATAGGCAAGTCAAATAAATATGCATAATAATAAGAAATTATAGAAGTCAATTAAATGTCAATTTAATACATAGGCATATACTTTTCTCTGAAATTAAAAACAATTTTTCTACAAGAAGTCCTAATCACTGAATAGACATAAAAAACTGAAGGAAATTATTTTAAAATAATCAAAAGCACTTTAACTTTGTGGTGATGTAATTTGGGTTTGTAGACTGTGGTTTGAGAGCACCATGAACATCAAAACATGTAAGACGGGTCCAAAACATTTTGAAGAGATACAAAGAGTATAATTACAAATATCATGATGGGTGCTCAAAGGAATTCTTTGAAAGATCCTGAATAAACAGGACATTAATGAGAATGTTGCAATAAAGCTGTAGACTGAGCTACGATTCTCAGTTGTACAATGTGAATTACAGCATATAATTATAGCATTCACAATCCAAGTTATGAAATCAGCTAGTATTTATGGCCAATGTCCACACACGCTGTTGTTAGTGGCTGGCAAATATACACAGCAATCACGGCACTATAATGAAACACTAATTTTCATCTTTTGTCTTTGAAATTTTGCATTTTAGCTAATGTTTCCACAAAATGTTTAAATAAACGAACTTTAACAATATTTTTAAATGAAAAAAAAGATGAGATATTTTCTTGTGAGAGACCAGAATATGCCATCCCAACATATAAATTTTTGAACTGAAGACAAGAAAAGCAGATGCAGAATAAATGTCTGTCCTCCCTCTATTTAAAAGCAGGACATACACTTAAAAAAGCAAACGGTGTGCTCCCACCTTCTCCAGCCCTCCTGAACACCAAGACATCCCGTTGCCCCAACACTCACCCCCATTACTGCTTTGGACCTTTAAGAACCTGGAGGACTCTGCCACAGGAATCTGTATTAACAAGCTTTACTAATTATCCTTAATCTGGCATTTATTTGCTTCCCCCAGATTGCACCCCTAGAGATTCAAAGCCCTTTGTCTTTGTTTTGTCAGTTCCCTAAAAATTTACTGTTCTTTGTTGAAGATGCTATATCATCTGGAATTCAAACTCATCTCTTAGAGAGGGAATTACTTATTTGGGGGGCATATTCATATATCTATGAAATATACATGTTAATGTAGTTCTGTTTGCTTTCCTCTTGTTAATTTGCCTTTTGTTACTGGTTTCTTCCAGCTAAGAACCTATGTTAAATTAAAATATTGTTTTTCTTCCCCTACAGTCTCAACAAGCTATTGCTAAGCAATTAAGTTAGTGTGTGATAACTCTGTCACTACAGAGCAACTAAATATGACTGTACTCCATCATATCAAACACCAAAAGTTGTAAAATATTTCAGCCAATATTGAGAGATACATATTCAGAGGTCATAGAGATATCTTAGATTTGCTGACTGTTTTGTGAGTTGGAACACACTGTAGATTTTACAAAATATAAAACAACAAAAAGGAATTTTCTGTCTGCAGTATTTTTATCCACAAGACATATGTATTACCTTTAATTGGATAAAACTTCTCGATTGGATACTAGAAACAATAAGGTGATGTACATCTCAAAATATGAGTTATCTATCCATATGTTTGCTTTAAAAAAATCGAGTTTGAAAGGCAGAATTCAAAGGAAACTGCTATTCTGAACTTGTACAAAGGAAGTGGTTTCCTTAGCAACAGGAAATAGGTGAAAGCTCTCAGGAGTGATCCTTCCACCCATGTTCCTTTTGAGTTTGGTAATGTTTCCAAGCTCATGTAGGAAAGATAGAGTGAATTTATCATGAAGAAACAATACTGCTAGTTAGGGAGCTTTCACCACATTTATGAGTTGACAAATGCCTTGTTGTTTGATGTTGCTGGCATAACAGTAGCCATCAGACTAGCGACAAGGGGTCTTTTTTTCCCCTTCTGTATATTACCCATATGTATAAGCTCTTAAAACTATGTTGTGAATTCCTAGTAACTTATAAGGCCCATCCTGATAAAATGGGCACACATGGAAATGACATAGCAGGTTTTTGTACAAGTCTGTTTATTCCATCAATTTCTGAACTCATCTCTATGTATGAGAAAACTTCTGCCTTTTATTTCTTTTACAGAGAAATGGAAACATTAATTACATAGAAAGTAACTTAAAAACTTTCAGAGGAACTATTTGTTTATTAGTTTATATGATAGACACTTTCATAATAATAATTTAAAAACTCAGCCATACGGCATTTTATTTTTGATTTTTTTAACTTATATTCCATCTTTAGCTTTGGGACAATGAAGATGTTTAAGGCATGTTTTTGAAATGAATGAATTGCTTCACTTTTGACATGCCTTTTTTCTCTGGATCATCAAATATTATTTTGCTGTAAGGAAGCATAGAAATTAGAACTTTCTTGACTAATTCTATTTAAATACTTAATTTATCATGCACAATGCTAGAGGCTGAGAATATAAAGATGAATAATGAAGAGCCTTGGCCCCCAATAGGCCTGCAATCATTTTCACTATGTAACTTCAAGAATTTGAAATAACTTAGTAATTAGGTCCATTGTTCTCTAACAGTTTATGAAACTGTACATGAATGAATTCTCTTCTATCAGGTATTAATTTCATAATTATTATATTTAACAATGGTAAAGAACAGAAGAATGACCCTGTAGAATTTACATATTTACAGAAATAAAGTTTTTAGTAGAAATTTGATAAACTTAGATATTTTAAAAACAAATTTAAAGTGATTACTTGAATGAGAGAAAGCAGATGAAATAAACAAGTTTTATACAGAAAAGGCTTAAACATCTAAGTGGTGATGGTTGAAGAAAAAATGAGTCTTGATTCAAATAAAATCACATAATTATGCAGTATTCCAAAGGATATCTAAACAGTCATTTGTCTCAAAATTACAAGTTTTATTTCTGAATAAAAATTACCTGTGTTCAGTTAGATGATGAAAAATAGCTCATCAAAGTACTTAGAATATACAGGTAATCTCTTCACACACTTGGTCTTATTCTAGAAAATAAATAGAAACAAAAATTCTAGTATTAAATATTTATTAAGCTCTTAATCTGTGCCACTTCTTATGTATTCATCTCATTGTTGTACACTTATCAACATAAAATAGGTAATATTAATCTCCTAATTTATAGATGATAATACCATGGCAATATAAAAATTAATAATAGGCTCAATGCCAAAAAATTAGAGAAAAGAGTAATATGGATAGCTCTAAAATTGTATAGCTATTTTGCTGTCTTTCTTGCTCTCTTTCTACAGAAGAAAAGTGGTATCATATAAGTTATGCTATTCTATTCTGCAATTTTATTCCTACTCATCTACTATAAATGCAAAATGTAGTATTGAAGATATTTCTGTAAGTGTTACTACCAAATTATCTTGTTTAGCTTATTTCTTTTCCAGTAACAAAGATTTAAAAGGGATGAAAATAATGGAAAACAATCAACATTTATTTTCTAAAATACCAACATATTCTTTCTCAATTGCTGTGCAAGACCATGTTTACATTATTTTTTTCAACCTTCCATGGTGATTGCAAAGGATTAAGATGGAAGACATTGGTTTCAGCACCTTGACTACATTTACTCAGCCATTAAATCAAAAATATTTATTAAACATTATGCTATTTTTTAAATTTAATAGATTCTGTAGATACGCCAATGAGTAAAAAATTAATTATACTGTGAACCATACCTTGTAGATTGTCCCTAAAACCTGTTAGAAAAAGATGAAGGAAAGAGTTATGGCTTTTTACGAATGCAGAGAGCACACGAAGCAGAGGAAAGGCTTTGCAATCCTTGGTAAATATTTTGTTAGTGAGAATCTAAATTTCCCTAGCTCTTGCCTCTTCGGTTTTCTCTTATACAAGAATTGGTAGTAGTCTTTCATTTTCTGGGGTATTTTTCCCCCTGAAGAATTCCTTATCTTTCTTCACTTTTCTTTTATGTTGTGATGTTATTAAGCTTCCAAAATGCTAAGTGTTGCTATTTCTAGGAAGATTTCAGAAGGTTGAATATTTAAATGTTCATATCATTGCACACATTTGCAGAGTTAGAGATTTGGTTTTATTTAATTTTTGATGATAATTATGTGACCAACAACTCCTTGTTTTTATATAGCTTTTCTTATACTTAAAAATATTACCTTTCATATTGCTATTCATAACATTATTTGAGGTAAGGAAGCATTTAATAATAAGAATGTAAGGTAATCAAGGCATTAGAGATCCTAATGATCCCAAGTATGCAATTAATGTTGATAAAGCAGAGAGAAAAATTTGACTTTTCCACACTCAATCTCTGCTTACCACTTACCTTGTCCCTTTGGATGCTAATGAATTTGTTACAAACAAGCACATATTCAGTTATTCAAGAGTCAGTTAAATATATTTTTTAAAAGTTAAAATGAGTCAAGACCATTTCTTTCTGGATTGGCTGTTTCAAGATACTTCTTCCCAAAACAGAGAGTTGCTTGATAAATAGAGAATCATTTTATGAAAACTGAGAAATTGCATAAAGTTAAATCAATCAACCATGATAGCCTAAGCCTAATGAATTATACTAAAATTTGAGGGGTACGTCTGACTGAAATTAGAGTATACTCATCCTAAGGACTATGATAGAGAAATACTGATAGGCTCTTCATTCCTCAACTTCTGTTTCCCCCTTGTGCCCCAGGCTCTTTGATGATCATTGAGTTTGTACCTGTTATTATATCATTCTTTCTCATTTCAACATACTCCCTTTTCATATTAAAATTTAAAATTTTCCTTCTTCATTTACATGTATTAATGACTTCTGGGAGGCACCTTAATCATATCAGTAATGAGTTGTTAGCTTCAATTAAAGAAGGTAGCCCTTCTTTAACCTGGTTGTCCTTTTCATGATCTTTATCTATCAGTTTTTACAGGTTAACTCTCTAAGCCTGTCTGTCCACTGATTATATGAACCAGTTTTCTACAGCTTTATTCATGTGACATTGACTTCTTCCCATCTTTTTCTGGGACTGTAAATAAAGTGAAAATGTGGATATGCGTTGTGTAGATGTGTAAGTATAGCATACAGAAAAACAATGTCCTAAAAAAAAAAATTACTTCTGACATAAGAAACAAGTAATGTTCTTGTGGCAGGTATTTTGTGTGTGTGTGTGTGTGTGTGTGTGTGTGCGCGCACATGTGCACACGTGTGTATGTGTAAAGTATAGGTATTGACCATTCATATGAGAGACGGTAAAGGAGAATCATTATCTCATTTTCAGTTAGACCATTAAGGCTTGATGAGCACATACGTTGTCAGGATGTCCTTAAAGAACAGAAAGCAGGGATGGCAGGTAAATGAAAGAAAATGGAAAAGTGATCTGCAGTGTATCCTCAAAATTGCATATGAGTTGGCAGAAGATTTCAAAACATTCAAATTCTGCTTCTTGTTATGCTATTAATCATAAATGACCTTGGACATGGTAGACTGATAAAACCTTCTCATCAGAATACTGAATAACCAAGTGTCTGCCTTAAAATTTGGACAGTATAAATCTGTGAAGCTGCATGATAGATCTATTGCTGTTCAAGTGAGTGATGGGAATCACTCACACACAGTGTATCAAAACCTGCTATTAGCTAATAGGACACTTGTGAAAACAAAAGTGAATGGATAATTGAAATTAAGTTAAGTAATTCTATTTTCTACATGGCATGCTCACTCTGCATTTTTAACATTCTCATTCAATATCCTATGTGGTGCTAGGCTCTCTAATAGAGCAGTCCACCTTGCATTTTAAGATTCTTTCTGGGTAAGGTATTTGCAATAAAAACTAAGCCCTGCCAACCACTGCAATAATCCAAGCATTGGAGAGAACTTCACTTCTTTATCTCACATTATTTTCAAAACTACATACCTTCAGGGAGATATAATCAGAGTAGTAGGCAAAATGACTTTTTCTAATAAAGGGTGGAGAAGAAATCTTGGCAAACTTTGTGAACAAAAAGGACACTAAGGAGAAATGCTGAATAAAATAAGGCAGCAATACAAAATGTAATGAATAAGAAAATTTGGAAAAACACCTCTGAAAAATTATGTATCATATACTTTGGGTAAGAAGAAATTAAGATCACTTAAAAACATTAAAATACTAAAATTAAGCAATTATTACAGAGAAAAGAGCTAAATTGCATGTCAATGAAGAAGAAGAAAAAACAGTGAAATATATAAAAATTAGGAAGAGAACAAAAAATCTGTAATCGAATTTCCTTTAAGTTACAGGGCTAGAAATTTTATTATCAACATGAAACAATAGAATATTAAAAGTTATTGAAAATCAATTTCTATAATATAAATCAGCAAGTTGAAGAAGTACTTTTGCCCTGATTAAGGGATATAAGAAGATGTCTAATCAACTCCACCTCTCTCATTCTTCTTGCTCTTAGATTTTATTATTTTACTGTTCAAGAAAAGGAAAATGATTGTTTTGAGCTTTAAGGTTTGGTTAGGTGGCAATATTTTATGATTTAAAATAATAGAGTCAATTGCAGAGTAATTGCTATAATTTCAGTTTAAAGGGTGCGATTTCAATTATGTTATCTTTTCCCACTAAATCATACAAATATATATGTATGTATGTGTGTATATATATATAAGTGTATTGAGTGACTACTACATTTTAAAAAATGGCACAGAATGGAAAAGATAGATGAACAATGTAGAATTTTAGAAAATTGAACACTTTCCTAATCATGAGCAAATTTTGTTGTAAATACTTTATAAAATATGTATTGAAATATTGTTTTAACTTAACTTGAAAAAATGATGAAAAATGTAACGACAAAAGTGATCAGGTTCATAAAGGCTTTAGTCAAGTTTTCATAAAGCAAAATAATTATATTACAGCATATCATCTGAACTCAACTTTGGTTAAAATGTGATTCCACCTGAGTCATCCATCAATCAGTTTGGATAACCTGCATCTGAAGAGACTGGGCAGATTGATCATTAAGAATTGCTCACACTAGCTCTGCTGTGTAGCATATGCATTTATTTCTGACACTTT
The DNA here is from genome assembly GCF_048565385.1 of Saimiri boliviensis. Classification (NCBI taxonomy): domain Eukaryota; kingdom Metazoa; phylum Chordata; class Mammalia; order Primates; family Cebidae; genus Saimiri; species Saimiri boliviensis. The sequence goes on from NC_133463.1 coordinate 47,675,566, forward strand.
CATATGGAATTAATTCAACTCAAATCAAAAGACTCTATTAAGCATCTGCTAAATAGCTAATATGGAGAAGTGGAAAGAAATAATTAAATAAAGAAATTTAAAAGTCTGTTTTCTATTGTCAAGTTACGTAGAAGCAGTAGAAGAGGAAAGGTGGGGGAAAGGACCACAAAAATGAGCCAAGGAAAAATCATTTTCATCAAGCAAATACAAAGTACTGCTAACCATTACTGGTGAGCAGCCAAATCAAGTCAAGGGAAAAGACCAAATTCTAGTACAGTCTACAATAACTAAATATATATAGTGACTAAAGTGCAAGAAGTATGAAGAACCCAGTCTAAGTAAAACAGAAGTTGAGAATAGTAAAGAAAGATCCCCCGAAGAAAGAAAAAGACAGCTGTCAAATTATTGTTCAGTGAAATACTCATGAGTTACTTTATTTCACTAGGAGGCTTAGAAACCTCTCAATATCATTCTCCTTACAAATATGTTAGTACTAAATCTCTCAATAAAAGTTATTTTCCCTCTAGCATTTATAAAATGTTTGTTTCATCAGTTGCTTCAGAGATTGAAATATTTATTTGAGCAACATTTACTATATATTTTTGCTTCTTTTGAAATTTCTGTCATATAGTATATGTCACAGCTTTTAAAAATAAATATTCTGCAGTCTAAATTTAAATAAAATAGCTTTGTATATGCATTTGATATAAACTGAGTGTGCGACTTTACTATTGGACTAATTTACAAGTAGAATCATTAGATGTACAGATCATTTAAAGTGTTGTAGTTTTCTGGGACACCACATTGTCTAGGGAATGAGTGAGTTATTCTGTGCATAAGAAATAATATTCTACAATGCCAAGTAATCTGAATTTTCTCATATTTTATCTGTCTTATCTGACAGAGAAGAAGAGGCAGAGAACTCGAGAGAGATTTAAAATTAATACAGCTACTTCAATGTTTTTGAAATACAGCATCGGAAAAGAAATTTTAATATGCCTACAAAGTTTTGAGGTTTGTAAATTATCTTCAAAACTGAAACTCAATTTAAATAACTCAAAGTCATACTTCCTATCTGATTAAATAATATCTATAGTTCTATCATTGAATGCACAGTTCTGACTTTTAATTCTTTGCACATTTTCCAAAATTTAAATTCATATTCAATGGCTAAATATCTGCTACAATATATACTACTTGTTCAAGCTTTACTAGATACCAGTTTGGAAAATTTGGGAAATTAATTATTTGTTTTCCAGATGTTCCCTTCTCTCTTACAATAATAAATTATCAGTTGTGTAGCTGCACAGTTACTTTTCACATATGTTATAGTTTGATGATCAGACTCTAACTAATTACCCTTAATAATGAGCCTCTAAATCAATTATGGTTGGTTTTCATTTACCGATTTATTTTGCTACTAAAAAGTGAAAATAAATACTCTTATATTCAATAAAGTTTTCTTTAAAAATTAGTAAAACATTATGTAAGGTTATACACTCAATTTATGTAGAACAGAAATTCTTATGGTTGAAATACCCAGTTAAGTATCAGCATTCGGACAATCTATATTACTATTTTTGTTGTTATTGTCCAATAGTATATATTTAGATAAGATTGAGTTATCACATGTATTTTTAGGAATTAAATATAGAACAATTGAATAATTCATAATATACCAAGTAATTTTAGTCAAAAAATAATTGAGGATTTTATAAATGAGATTTATCAAATACCAGTATTTATCAACCTCTACTTTCTGTAAGAATGTGGAACCCAAAATTATATTTTGCAATATAGACTTTGGAGTTAAATGTAAATGTTTTCTTAACTGTATAACTTTACAGAATTGTTCATTAGCAAAGTAGCTATTGTTTGATAAAACCTAGAGAAAAAAGAGTGCTTCCTTTTCCTGAACCATCTGTTATTGTATGTAGTCGGCCCATTTCAAGTATGGAAAGTTGAATATTTTTTGCGGCTGTCAAAGTTATATTGGGTATCTTTCATTTTTTATGGGAAATGCTGACATCATCATGATGCCAATGCAAAGCAGCTACCTTAATTTCAAGCTCCATTACTAATGTGGGAAATATTATGTTGCTTACACTTATAGAATTGAAGAAATAAAGACCTTCAGATAATATAAAACAAAGTAAAGGCAAATACTGCTCAGTTCCTGAAATATAAAGGTCTATATCTAAGGTAATTTACCTTTTCATTGTTATATTTACAGTCACAAATTAAGTAAAAGCTCTCCCCCAAATTACTTTTTAAACATTTTTCTGTGCTTGTCATACTTAAAATTCTAGTATTTTTAGTAATAATTCTGTTTTAGCACATAACCATTATTTGAAAATAAAAATTCAGGAGTTTAATAAATAATTGTTTGCACAGAAGTGACTAAGAACTAATAATATATTCTAAACTGGAAAAAAAGATTAGAACAAAATTGTAAAAGTGATTTTTCTAAAAATATTTACTAATAAAATTCATTCATTCTTGAGGTGAAGACTTCCAATTTTGCATCTTGAATATTCCAACCCTAACCTCTCACTAGAAGACCAGATTTTAATAGACAATTGGTAACTAGTCATTTCTACATATATATCTAATTTAATATGACTAAATAGAACTCTTGATATCTCTATTCTACTTATTTCATATAATATCACATGTTGCTCAGTTAAAAATGCAGAAGTAAAACTCTTCTGTTCCACAGTTTTTTAGTTTTACTCCCAAATATCCAATGACTTCTTAATCACTACACTATTAATTACCTAAGTTCAAAACAACATCATTTCTCCACTGGACCACATAAATGTTTCCTAAGTGCTTCCATTTTGTGTTGTGCACCCTCAAAACTGCTTCAAGTTTCTTTTCCATAGAGCAGCCAAAGGGATCTCTTTAAGTCTAAAATCGGAATATTCTCACTTCTGCTTAAAACTGTATAGTGGCATCCCATGCAATCAGAGCAAAATTTAAACCTCTGTTCATGGCTTAGCTTTAGGAAACTTAAAAATGATGGCTCATGTTTATTTTCCTAATGTTTTACAATTTCCATTTTATTTAGTACATTCTGACCACCTTCACAGCTTTCTAGCTCTTTAACACTCAGAGTAAATCTTGTCTTAGGGCCGTGGCATTTACTCCTTTCCTTTCCTGGAATTATTTTTTCCCGGTTTTGGGGGGTGGGTGTGTGTGTGTGTGTGTGTGTGTGTGTGTGTGTGTGTGTGTGTGTGTTGTTCCTTCGAACTTCTTAACTCTAGCCTAAGCCTCTTCATTTCTTCACCATGTTTTGGTTTCTTCATAATCATCACAAGTTAAAATTGAGTTTTGTCTAGGGTCATTGTCTACCTGTCAACTAGAATATTTATTCCAAGAGGACCAGAAATGGGATTTGCTTGTCTTCTTCATTTGTGTATCCATAATATCTAGTGCAAAGCTTATCACGTAATTGGTTCTCAATAAAAAATTTTTATTAATTAATTGTAATGAAATGTTTCCTTTTGCCATGAGGTCCAAGCTACCACATCCGTGATTTAAAAATCAGACCTAATTATTATTTCTTCAAGATGGGAAGAAAATGAAAACAATGTTAAGATGAATGAAGAATCCTGTTTCTCTTTGACTGTTGATAACTCCTTCACAGTCCAGCTGCTGAGAATAAATGTTTGGGCATAGGCTTTTCTTACTGCTTAATGATTTTTCAGTGATGGAGGAATGCACTGCAACTGAGCGATGGAGACTTGAAAGCTATCTGCTGTACCTGACATAGAAATTTCTTTCATTATCAAGACACTGCACTGGTTCTTCCTTAATTGTTTAGAGCTCACAATGAGGATGTATAGAGGGAAGAGCAACTCTTTCCATCAGTGTTATCAACTTTGTCAGCCCATATTCAATAGTTCTGTGTTTCCAATCAGAGCTCTTACCAGTTCCAAAGCTTCTGTCTTAGGGCAACAAAAAATGTATAGTCATGTTCTGCTTAATACATTTCAGTCTATAACAGATTTTATATATGATGTGACCCCATAAGATTATAATGGTGCTGAAAATTTTCTATCACCTACTGATGTCATAGCCACAGTACCAACAGAGCTCCACAGATTACCCACATGTTGGTGGCGATGGTGGTGTAAACAAATCCACTGTACTGCCAGCTGTAAAGAAGAAGTAAAGCACATACAAGTATGTACAGCATATTACACTTGATAATGATAATAAATGGCTATGCTTCTGGTTTATCTATCTTCTATACTTTTTATTGTTATTTTAAAGACTTGTGGTGGGCGCCTGAAATCCCAGCTACTTGGGAAGCTGAGGCAGGAGAATCGCTTGAACTCAGGAAGCGGACATTGTGGTTAGCCTAGATCGTGCCACTGTACTCCGATCTGGGCAATAAGAGTGGAACTCTGTCTCAAAAGGAAAAAAAAAAAAGAAGTTATATGTAAAACAGTCTCAGGCAGGTTTTTCAGCAGGTTTTCCAGAAGAAGGCATTGTTATCATAGGAGATGATGGTTGCATGAATGTTACTGCTCCTGAGGATCTTCCATGGGGATAACTTTATGGTGATGAGTGATATTGATCACCATATCAATGAAGACAGTATTGTTGATAATTTTGACCCTGTGTAGAGTCCTACTAATTTTGACCCTGTGTAGAGTCCTAGGCTAATGTGTGCATTTTTGTCTTAGTTTTCAACAGAAAGTTTGAAAGTAAAAAGAAAATTAAAAATAATAAAATGCTTAAAGAATACAGATATAAAGAACAAACAAACTGTATTATGTTATTATATTGGCCAGTGGTGGGTCCATTGTCTATGCCCTAATTATAATTATTAAAAATGAGTTTCTGACATTTTCATTATTTATGGCGGGTGATCAGGTCTAGCCTTAAGGTGAAAGAAGATGCAACTCTGTCTGCCTCCGAAGACTTTTTTTTTTGCTATAAAGATGAAGCCATTTTCCCAAAGTCATGACAAGGTACTAGAATAGATCAGTAAGTGGGATTTGCTGTATTAAATACAAAGTGGTCCCTAAACCATCTCCTTTCATGGACACTTCCTCTAAATTTCTAAAGGAATAGCCAGGCGGTTCCATTTCTTGCACCCACTCCATTTCTATCCTCTGAAAGAGAGATTTGTCTTTTACTAAAAAGTCCCACATAAATATTGCTGAAATAGATAGGAGACTAATATTCAGGGCAAGTTTCGAAGACATACTATCTGTGATCAACCTGGAAAGGTTGTGATATCACTCACAAATGAAGGTTACATGAAGGAAAAATCAGAGCTGTTTAGGCATTTTAGTTAAAAAAGAAATGAATATACAAGTTATTTTCTCATAAAACGTGTAAGTACTAGAATTGTGAACTTCATGTAATCATGGATGTACAAACAGTTATTTAGTATATAAACATAAAGAGTTGTAACACTCTGAAAAACAGTACTGGGATAGGTACAAGGAATACCAAGATGTGCTTTGTTTGACAATTAAAGGATTTAGAACTGAACCTGCAGAAAATGCAAAACAAGGTGAGAAAAGTTAAACATAAAAGTGGTATGATGATATCCTTATTAAATTCAATTCATTGTTAACCTTTATTAACTCTTGCTCAGACCGCTAAGGCTCCTATAGTTGTTCTTCCTTCTAATGTTTCCGCACGATAATCTAAGTCAAATTTCTCAATGAAATAGCCCAGAATCACCCACCTTTACCCTGTCAAAGAACATTCCTGTGCCCTGGAGAAGTCCTCTGGCTGTTTCACTTCTCACTCTGCAAGATCTCTGACTTCCTTTGATGTAAAATTCCAAATATCTGAAAAAAAAAAAAAAAAAAAAAGGCATGTTACATTTTTTGACTGGATAAGATAGATGGAAAATGCATTTACAATGTATCATTAGCAATGAATTTTATGTTATTTGATACTACAGATAATTTATCTGGAGAGGTCATAAAATCATTGGTGGTTCAAATTTTCATATTAGAAAATGCTGGTATTATTAAACATTATAGGGAGACACTGAAATAGTAGTTTCAGGAAAAAATACAGAAAACAATTGCGAATTATTAAGGATTTGATAAGAAATTGAGATATTGAATACGATCTATTCGCCACAGGGCTATCAGATAATGTGAAGAAGAGAAATTAGAGGATGGATTTAAAGACTCAAAGAAGATAATTGATCTTAGAATATATGGAAAGTTGTGACATTAGGAGAGTGAAAATGAAAAGAAAAATATTTTGTGGAGTAAATCTTTACAAGATGAAAAAATACTTCTTTTGCTAGAAAATGCTTAGTAAGTGAACAGGAAAAGATCGAGGGAACTTGAATTGAAAGAATAGTTTAAGATGTATGCTCCTGGGAGAGGGCTTGAAGATAAAAACATTGTTTAGCATAGTAGCTAAACAAAAGCCTTAAAAAAGTATAGCTACATCAAAAAGAGGTCCACTTGAAGTTGACTGGCATGCATGTCTAGGAAAATTAGTGCTGTTTACAATTTCTCCAGCTGAGCAATGATTAGCATCCAGGAAGAGAAACAGGAAAAGCTAATGTTTTCAGAATCCTGATTTGAGATTGGCAGGGCAAGAATTGTGTAAGAACAGAGGGCAATGGGACCAAAAATGTCAATAAGATAATTACTGAAAGGTTAGAAACTGAAGTCCAGGAAAGTGTACATGAGGTCAGAGAGAGCTGGTGAAAAGGACAGTGAGGGATGGTTAAATGGAAGTAGATATATTAAGAATGAGAAGTTTGGAAAGGTAGCAAGACAGTAGGTTATGTTTAGAGATTGAATATTTGAAGTGCAAAATATATAGAGAGTTCTTCTAAAGAATAAACGGTTGTTGTCATGTCAAAAAATACATGCAATCAAGTGGTAAGTAAAGTTACAAGAATGACAACATCAAAGAATTGGGAGTTTGGCATGTACTTCTCCAATTTTTGGCTGCCTGTCATCCATTAACTGTTTGTTTATGCAAGAATAATCCAATTTTTCTTAAGGAAATATTCCTTCAATATTCTAAGTCCATGTGATTCAGGTGTAATCTGCCCACAAATACTCTAACCAGAGGGGTGGTTATGAAACCCACGCTGGCAATCAAAGCAACATGAATATGGCCGAAATAGTGAGTTCAGGACTGGCTAAACATATAATACAAACCAGTCCAGTTCTGGGACTTTAAAAAATATTTGTGGTCACTCAAAGTTTAAAATGTAAGCCTGAAAGTGCTTTTAAGTAAAATGATATCTCAAGGGGATTAACTGCCTTAGAATGGAGCCAGATTCAGAGAAAAGCATAGAATAAATGGAGAAAGGAAACTTAAGACCTATGATATAAGGGCCCCTTGATGCTGCCATGCCTGAAACTAGAGTCCATAACTGGACTTTCCTGTTAAATTCTACTTAAATGCCTTCATTCAGTTCATACTACTTAAACTGGTCTTCTGTTATTTGCAACCACAAAAGTTTCCAATTTTAAGTCACTACCACTAGGATTTTTCTTTCTTGAGGAACAAGGATAAGAAGAAAATATGATAACAGAAGCTCAGCAGTAGACTATTCCTGGTAAATATATATTTGTTATTTATTACTCCTTTATTTCCCTCCTCATTTTACAAAAAATATTAACTGCTCTGATCAGGAACTTAAATTAATTAGTTCTAATCACATTCAATGTAATTTTTTCAGCCAATATGACTAAGTTTAAAACAAAAGAAATAACAGAAAGTTTTTAGGTTCTTAGGGAGAAGATGGATGTGTTAATAAATAAGAATAACTTCTAATCTGTATAGTTTTCACTGTGTTTTGTTAAAATGTGTGTTATTTAGAAAATAGTTCTCTACAGTATAAGGTTACTTCTGTAAAAAGGTTGGAAGTACTATCACCTAAGTAAATAATATAGTAAGCACAACAGGAAATAAATTAATATTTAGTGTAGAAATGGATGTTTTATTTCAGTGACTTGGATAGAAAAGGTACAATTATGGAGCTTTCAAAGATGATAGCGTAATGATACAGTTCTTTATCTGATTTACAGAGAATGCTGCCATTTGAAACAAAGGAAGCAGAGTAACTAGGACAGAACAAGCTCAAATTAAATGACCATGATACTCAGATTTTTTTCTTCACTTAGATAAGAAGATATCATTTGGCTGAAGGAATGGAGAGAAAAATAGATGGACTCTATGGTTTAGGTGACTGCAAATGGAATACCTTTCACCTCTAATTGACTGACTGAAATGGAGAGACTGCAATTGCTCCCTGTGAGATGGTGGTTAGGTAGAGAAACTGCAGATGGAGGGCTGCATCTCCATTCCTAGAGACAAGAAGGATGACTTTAGGACTAGATTCACCAGTTTCCATAGCTGATCTTAATTGTTATCAATCCCCCATATTTTAAAATACAGTGCTTCTGTAGTGTGACTAATTATGGTAAGGCATTGAGAAACAGGGAAACGTTTGAGTCAATCTTATGCTTAAACTACTGCTAAAGCTATTAAGGTTCATGCTTTCTGTATGATTATGCTCTGAAATCCTGTGATTATATTGTCATAAATAAATGTTATGATTGAAAGATTCATGTACACTGCCTCTCAGATACAGGCTAAATTTTAATAATAAAATAAAACATTTTAATGATCAAATAGAAAGGAGGCCTTTTATTAATCACTGTCTTCTATAGTATCTTTGTTTAGCTTGTGCCTCCATCCCATTTTCTACTGCTTTTTTGCCTACCTCACTGACTACTTGTCATCTTTTAATATATCTTCTCCGAACTGCTCTTGCTATCCTATGTGGATTGCAAGTACTATGTTTCATCAGAATTGCCTTCAGGCCATTATCATATCTGCAATGAAGGTCCTTCTAAACTGCCCTCTGTTTCCCTCAGATTCCCATCTATAGACTCTCCCACCTTCTATTCAGAGAGGAGGATCTTTTTCTCTAAACATAAATGGAATGATGAATTCCTTTCATGGCTTTCTGTTGCAGAGAGAATAAAATTCAAAACTCTTTGTAAAGTTCTGCATTAGCGCGCCTTTTTCTATATAACTGCCCAACCCGCCTCTCTATTCAATATACTTCAGTCATAGTTTTTCTCAATTCCTCAAAAGTGCTGATCTATTGCTTGTAGTTGCATTCTTTCTACAGCTCTTCAGATAGCTGTCTTCTCTCTGGTTTTAGTCTGATTTTTTTTTTTTTTTTTTTTTTTTTTTTTAGATGAAGTCTCTTTGTCATCCAGGCTGTAGTGCAGTGGTGTGATCTCAGCTCACTGTAACCTCCACTGCCAGGGTTCAAGGAATTCTTCTGCCTCAGCCTCCTGAGTTACTGAGACTACACCACCACCCCCAGATATATATATATATATATATATATATATATATATATATTTTGGTATTTTTAGTACAGACAAGGTTTCACCATATTGGCCAGACTGGGTCTCAAACTCCTGACTCATGATCTGCCCATCTCGGCCTTCCCCGAATTGTTGAGATTACAGGTGTAAGCCATCGCGCCATGCCCCTTTGCTCTGGTTTTAAATGCAATTGCTCCAAAGAAATCTTTCCAGATGATCCACTTGAAATAAATTCCCCAATATTATTCTCAGTATTAATCCTCAGTCTGCCTCCTTCAAATACCTAGTATTTGTATTTGTATTCAAATATCTGTATTTATTTTCTTGGTTGGGCTATTTGCTTACATTTTTTCTTTCTTAACCACTAGAATATAAGCTCCATGAAGCCCAGGACTTTCTGCACTCCCTGCCACTGAATCATCACAGCTAATACTATGCTGAATAAATATCTGTTATTGAATTATAATTTAACACATCAATATTTTTAATGATTTTTTAAAACCATGGTCCCACAAACAAGATTTCCCCTGATCTTAACCTCATTCCCTGAAGTTTTGCATAATTGGATCCTGGTTGAGACATTACAAACAACAGCCTTCTTTCTATTTTCCTCCAAAATATTTATCACTATCTAATATAGAACACAATTAAATTAGGTATTTGTTTATTTTCTCTATGCTCTGTGAATTTCATGAAACATTTTAAGACGACTTTTTTGTTGCAATTGCCATTGATTATTGTTTCTCCACTGAATTAGCCTCAATTCATAATAAATTTTCTCCGAATATTTGATTGAAGTTTCAGGTTGAGTGTAGAGAAGGATTTCTTGGTCAAACGATTTTGTGAAACAAGACATTGTATACTATTGTCTTAAACATTTACAACATTTATACAATATAAAAAGTTCCTGATAAATTCTTATATTATAAAATATGTTAACGTTGTTTAACCTAGTCTGTCTTCATTGTATTTACGCATAGAGCTGCTATTAACATCTAATAAAACTAATGTTTTATGGATCACATTTTTGGTAGAAAAAAGTCTTTAGAACATAGACTGAATGCTTGGGTATAGCCTCAGAGGTCATCTGGTTTGATCCCCTTTCTTTATAAGTGAGGGAATTAAAGACAAGGATAAATTAGTGTGACTTGTCTAGTGAAGCAAAGCTTCTCAGTGAGGGACTCAGGCCACTAGGGAACTACATCCCAGCTCTCCTAACACCCAGGAAGATGTTGCTGATAGCTGAGAAATCCTCTGGATTAACTGACAAATACCAGAGTTGATATCACTCACAGTTAAAAAAAGGTATATTTATCCAAGGCACTCTTATCAGGTATATATACCCCAGTGCCTAGAAAATGATAGATAGTCAATAAATATTCGTTGCAATATTAAATGCCAAATACCTGATTTTATATCATACACAAAATATTTTAATCGAGATAAGAAATAGTAGTATGAGAATTGCAGATAGATGGAACAATGAGAATTTATTTTAAAATAGAACTATGTATCCCATGTCTAATCAAATATTCATTACACACATCCAAAATAACTTATATAAAAAATGCCAATATAAAAGAGTACTTGGCATTGTTTTGTAAGGAGTCAGGAACAACTAAATCATTATTTTTATCTTGGAACAGTCCTGCAAAGTCATTCCTTTACCAAATCAATATTGAGCCTTTTCTATATACAATGTCCTTGTGTTCAGTACAAGTTTAGCCAACGTTTTCAGGTAATTTCCCAAGACTGAAAACTTACTTATATAGTTGGATGCATTTATATATCAGATAAAGTCCAGGTGTTAAATATAGTAAACCATGTACAATGGGAGTTTACCCCTTAGAACTATGTGTCTCATATCTAATAAAAGATTCATTTGGTACATGCCAACAAAGAAATTCCAAATCTAAAATCTACAAGATGTACATCTGCTCTCACCTTATGCTCGTCCTGACCTTCCTGGAGTGACTTACATTTATATCTCTTTCTCTCCCTAAATCTTACTCTAGGTTACTTCACCATCTTTAGGTCAGGGCCAGTCAAGTGACCACGATTAGCCTTTCCCTCATCCTCAATTACCAGGCTGTGAGTCAATTTTCAGCTGCATGCTTGCCTTCTTCTGCGTCTTAGGCAACTTCATTAATTTTCTGGCATTTTGTCCCACACTATAGTCCCTTGATTTTCTCTTAGGTATACTCTTCAACAGGTTTAGTAAATTGAAGCTCATATCTCCTGAATTCTGTTTTTTTTTTTTTTTTTTTTTTTCTGATACACGGCAGCACACACCTATTTGTCCCTCAGATGCACTTTGCATCTGACATGAAGTCAGTATTGCTTTTTTGTTATGGGTAAGGGTGAAATCTTGTCAAAGTCAAGTTTTTCAATCACCTTGTTGCAAGGACGGCAAGGCATTTATTCATTTTACAACCCAGAGAGGGGTCCTATTTATTTACAGTGTGGCTAATGAGTTTCACTTTATCAGGCTAAACTCAGCCATAGTTACTGGAATATTGGAGAAAAACTACTAGTTTCAATGGCTGCATTCCTGTTTCAGTAGAAATCATTGTTCCTATTACAGCAGTGGTCTTTGTGAAAAACAATTACAATTATGCCACTGCTTTACTTACCTTTAACGATCCTCTCTTCAGTAAGGTTTCTCATTATTGCCTTTGGAGTGCGTTTTAAATTTTTATAAGTGTACAAAGCCCACAGTTTCTTACAGGTCCCATCCCTAACCCTGCACAATCGCCAAAACAAAGGACACTTTTTAAAGCCCTGAACTCTGTGTTGCTTTCACCTGAAACACCTCTTTTGGCCATGCCTTCCACCCTCCACCACACACATACACTGGCTAACCCAATCTTATCTGACTGGCCCCTATTCATAATTAAGGTTACAGCTCAGCCAGCCTTCCAAGGTTCTGTTCAGTTCTCTCATGTATTCCATAAGCTTAACTTTATCATAAGTCTTTGCCAGTCATTACAGTTTCTTGAAAGGTCATAAAATAATATATTTTTTTTCTTTGCCACATTTCCAGTGTCTGTTTCATTACATGGCACATAGTAAGCACTCAAGAGATTATGGAAGGATAATGAAAGATGAGCCTCCTATCTACAACTGCCCCTTGGAGATGTAGACTTTATTCAGCTGCGTATTTGAGCTCTTCAGTGTTTTCCGTTTTTCTTTGGAGAGCTTTTAGTATATTCCTAGCTTTCAAATTAGCTAATATAAAGGTTTTATCCATATCAACTTTTAGCATTGCTTTTTTATGTCTCTGATTTCTCTGATGATTTTTTGTGTAATCTGCTGACAAGGCATTTTATCTGGAATAGTATGAACTTCTTAGAAAACACTAATATCTATAAACTTTTCTCTACCTACAATAATACATTGCTGCTCACTGGTGAAAACTGCTGCTTGAACAAGCCAACATTACAACAGCAAGCTCCTAATACCAACTACCCAACTATACAACAGTGAGTTCTTCACATGAACTACCTAACAGTATTTACAACAATAATATTTATACTATTTATAGTATTTGTATCATATTAATTTTAAAAATACAACATATTTTGAAAATTTTCTATATTAAATATTAAATTATAGCATTTAATTTTTTGCAACTCTATGATATAGGCATTAATAGTACCACCACTTCATACTTGGAACTAATAATCATAGGTATTGTTCTGCATACAACTGTTGAGTGTCTTCTTCAAATTTGGGTCTATATTTATTCTTCTTTGAGTGGTCATCACTTGAGTCAGTGCCAAGAAGCTCTGGAAATGCATTCAAGATTAGAACTGGAGCTCAGAATTTCCATCTGAAAAGTTCTATGTTTGGGTTATTTCACTTTATCAGTCTACATCAAACTCGGCAATCTTGAAGAAAATATGAGGACTTATGCAATGTTGGCAAGAGTTCTCAACAAATATTCTGAGAGGTACCTTTGCATATTACTGAGACAAATCACTGTACTCAACTTCAACTTTGTACTTACTTACACAAAAGTATATCTGCCAATACTGGCACCTCCCAAAATACCTCTCCCTACACCTATCATCTAAAGGTCAGATCTCTGGGAAATAGATTCTGAGATAGTGAGATTTCTCTAGTTTTAAAAAGATGTTCTCTATGAATTGATATGTGTAAGGGAGTGAAGGGAGCAGGACCGGGCAGAGGGAAAGAGTCCTGCCGATCATCACCTTCTAAAACTGAGATGCAATAGAGCTGTCTCAGTTAAAGCAAGGGAGCTGATATTGTTTGGCTCTGTGTCCCCACACTAATCTAATGTTGAATTGTAATCCCTAGTGCTGGGGAGGGACCTGGTGGGTAGTGACTGGATCCTGGGAGCAGATTTCCTCCTTGCTGTTCTTGCGACAGTTAGTGAATTCTCATGAAATCTGGTTGTTTAAAAGTTTATAGCACATCCCCCTTCTTAGTCTCTCCCTCTTGCTCTGCTATGTGAAGTTCGTGCCTGCTTTCACTTAAACTTCCTTCATGATTATAACTTTCCTGAGGCCTCCCCAGCCATGCTTCTTGAACTGCCTGTGGAACTGAGGCAATTAAACCTCTTCTCTTCATAAATTACCTAGTCTCAGGCATGTCTTTGTAGCAATGATAGAAAGGACTTATACAGAAAATTGGTACCAGAGAATTGGAACATTACTATAAGGAAACCTGAAAATGTGGATGTGACTTTGGAACTTTGGTAATGGGCAGAGGTTGCAGAGGTTTGGAGCACTCAGAAGAAGATGGAGACATGAGGGAATGTTTGGAATTTCCCAAAAACTTATTGAATGTTTGTGACCAAAATGCTGATAGTGATATGGACAGTAAAGTTGAGGCTGAGGTGGTCTCAGATGGAGATGAATAACTTTTTGGGAATTGGAGTAAAGGTCACACTTGCTATGCTTTAGCAAAGATATTGGTAGCACTGTGCCCCTGCTCTACAGATCTGTGGAACCATTAAACCTGAGAGATATGATATAGGGTATTTCTAAGTAGCAAAGCATACCAGACACTACTTGACTGCTTCTGAAAGCCTGTGCTCATTTGCATAAACAAAGAAATGACCTGAAACTAGAACTGATATTTTAAAGGGAAGCAAAATATAAAGTTTGAAAAATTCACAGCCTAATCATGCAGAATATATATATATATATATATATATATATATATATATATATAATTTTTTAGGGAGAAATTCAAGCCTGCAGAAATTTGCATAAATAAAGAAGAGCCAGCAGGGCAAGGTGGCTAACTCCTGTAATCCCAAAACTTCGGGAGACTGAGGCAGGCAGATCATGAGGTCAAGGGATGGAAACCATCCTGGCCAACATTGTGAAACCTCATCTCTACTAAAAATACAAAAATTAGCCAGGCATTTTGGCTCTGCACCTGTGGTCCCAGCTTCTAGGGAGTCTGAGGCAGGAGAATTGCTTGAACCTGGGAGGCAGAGGCTGCAGTGAGCCGAGATCATGCCATTGCACTCCAACCTGGTGACAGAGTGAGACTCAGTCTAAAAAACAGTAATAATAACAAAGAAGAAGAAGAGCCAAAGAGTTAAATGTTAACAGCCAAGACAATAGAGATTTAGTTAATACTGAAATGATTTAAGACCTTGTGGGACTGTTGGGAAGGCATGATTGGTTTTGAAATATGAGAAGGATGTGAGATTGGAGAGAGGCCAGGGGCAGAATGACATGGTTTGGCTCTGTGTCACCACCCAAATCTCGTGTTGAATTGTAATCCCTAGTTTTGGGTGAGGGACCTCCTAGGAGGTAATTGGATTATGAGGTAGATTTTCCCCTTGCTGTTCTCCTGACAATGAGTGAGTTCTCATGAGATCTTGTTTTTTAAAAGTGTGTAGCATTTCACTCTTCTCTCTCTCTGTCTCTCTCTTTCTCTCTCCTGTTCTGCTATGTGAAGATCATGCCTGCTTCTCCTTCATCCTTTGCCGTGACTGAAGGTTTCCTGAGGCTTCCCACCCAGGCTTTTTGTACAGCCCATGAAACTGTGAGTCAATTAAACTCTTTTCTCCATAAATTAACCAATCTCAGATATGTCTTTATGGTAGTGTGAGAACAGACTAGTACAGTAGCTAAGCCATTGCACACACACTTCTACCAGTCACTGTTTACAAGCT
The DNA here is from genome assembly GCF_048565385.1 of Saimiri boliviensis. NCBI lineage: Eukaryota > Metazoa > Chordata > Mammalia > Primates > Cebidae > Saimiri > Saimiri boliviensis. The sequence continues at coordinate 47,691,079 of NC_133463.1, forward strand.
ACCTCTGCAGAAGAGAAGAACCACAACCTTGGGATTGGCAGTTCTGCTTTTTGAAGGCAATTTCTTGAAAAAGACTTAGCTGTGAGCCATGAGCAGCCAGGCAGCTGGGGAATGAGCTACTCAATCCCAAAGATGAGTTCTGAGTAGCAGACTACAGTTTCTAATTAATCTGCATAATTAATGGACACTAAATGTGATATAATATCAAGGTAGCATTCTTTTTTTAAATAGCCAAGCTAACTTTATTTCAGAACGTATTTGTTGGCATAGCTATTCCTTGGTTTTACTTGAAATTCTTAATTGCTTTTGTTTTCTATTTATATTCTGTCCCTCTTACTAAAATACAGGCACCATACAGACAAAAAAAAAATTCTCTGCAACTTTAGTTTCTAGAATATTTTCTGGCTAATAGTAAGAATTCAGTAAGATTTGATGTGTATATGATTAGATGGAGTGAGGTACACTTCAAGAATTTGCACAACCATCAAAATTTTTAAACAAAATTAATGTAATAGTTTCTGTAGCCTTAACAGGTATTCACTTTAGGTCTGAACTGACTCCAAATTAATGGTGCTATTTTGTATTTTGTTGACACAAATATCAAGAGGTATCTGCTTCAAATCTGGATGTTATTTATTACTAAATGTTTATTCTTTTATTTATAAGGTTTTGTGACTTACTTTTACTAAATAAGGCAATAAAAATATCAAATGTGGTGAGACAAAAGTTATACTTCGTGATTTTTTGAACCATATGCATAAAAAAATAACTGTTCATTGGGGAACTGAGAAAAATACTGAATATCTGATATATTAGAAGTTTTGCCCTTTCTGAGCAACTAATTTTGTTTATATAATTAATAAATCTGGAAATTTGATTACTAAATTATTTTGCTTTTAACACTCATCTAAACCTTAACAAACTGAAATTCCAGATGAAACAGATTGTTAAGAGCCCCCAAAATAGAAATAGTATGGCTTGCTTTTATTCAGGACTTTCCTTTTAGTTTCTTCAAGATAAAAATATTTCAGACATGTGTATCTGAAAGCAAGGTCACCAAAAGGAAATACGTTATGTGTAATGTGTGTCAAGCAACTGTCTATATGCAGCGTCTGATCAGTTGTTAAGGTAGAGGCAGCATTCAGCTCTATACTGAAAATGAAAGAGAGTGGACTTTCATTGACTCCCATTTTCAACAGTTTTGTTCTCATTGTCAGGAAATAAGGTGTTTAAGAAATTGATGAAATTATAAACACAAAAAAAGAACAAGGCAAACAAAACTGTTATTTATCACTGAATAACTTCTGCTGCTGTTTAAGCTATATACAAGGGACATTTAATTGTTTCCTAATTAGAACTGGCTCTTATAAAAATCATCCAATTGAGAAAAAAAGTTCTTCCTGTTAATATTGATACACATATACACACACATATACTTATATACATATATATGTGCATGTGTATATACTTATATATATACACATTCACACATATGTAAAAGTGTATGTATAAAGATATACATTTTAATAAAAAACTATGTATATATTTATATATAAAATAATTTTACATATATATTTATATATACTTTTACATATATATACATACACACACATATACTTACCAAAGTATATATATGTACTTTTACATATGTGTGTATGTGTATATATAAAACATAACATAGGTAACATATATATCAACACACATATGTAAAAAATATACATATATGTTAGTATATGTATGTGAGTATATATACTTACTTATGTAAGTAGATATACATACACATATATACATATGTGTATGTGTATATGTATATGTATATATGTGTATATTTATATATGTGTATATGTGTATACACATACATATATATAAAAGTATACTGTCTACCAAATACAATCTCAACAAGAACCTGAAGATAATCTTGTAGAAAATCCTGAATTTAAAGATTCATGTTCCTAGGTTGAACCAAATGGAAATGCGTATTTTGTGAATCAAACATAATTGAATACCAGCAATATTTTACATTTTATAGGTTATATATGAGAAAGCTGAAATTTAAAGGGCTTAAATAATTTGCCCAAAAGTCAAATATTGGGGTAAACTGGGAGGTTAGTCCAGAAACCAGATATTTATTTTTCATATACTCACTATGCTCTTCCACCAGACTGCTTTGCACATTTATGTTACTTTTCTTACTTTCAAAAAGACATTGACTTGGGGATTCCAGGTAGGCAGGTACCTATTGCACCAACTCAAAATACTTATCCTGTTTCATATTGTAGAAATGCAAAACTCACTTTCTAACATAGTAGCGATGCAAAAGATAGAGTAGAAGATCTCTATGCTTCTTAATTTCAGTGAACAATCCATTGATGAACAATCCTAGTGTCTCCCCCTTTAAATATCACCCTCAAGAGCTACATTTCAAAAACGTTGACTCTGACAACCACCTTTGCATCCCCCACAGTATAATGTTTCACAAAGGGTTGTTGAATTGAATATAATGGAATTGAGTGAAACACGAAACCCCCAGTTCCTATGGATTTTTGTCAAACACATACTCCCTGGTTGCATTTCTCAGTTCTCAAGGTTTCAAGTTTCCATCCTCATTGTTCTTGTAAGTTATTTTACTGATGCCACAAATTTAGTGCTAAAACTATTTTTGGTTCATAAGGTCACAGTTTAAAATTAAAAATAAAAAAAATATATTGGAGGTTACCTATTTTGTGAGTTTTTTTTCTTACTGCAATAAAACAATCCTTAAAATAAAAATATATGTTAAGGAAATTAATTTTATCCCTGACTAGACATTTGGAAATCCTATTCTCTGATTATAAGAAGAGTCATTAAATATCCATTGGCTTGCCTCATTCAAATCAATTGTTTCCAGTGAATTCAGATAAGAAAGTCACTGAAATAAATCACCAATAAATAAATAAATAAATAAATATGCAAGACTAAACTGCTATCTATCAGTTAATAATCTGAATTCCTAAAGTCAATTTCCGTATATGTTAAGAATTAATCACTTTGGTAAATTAATTAATATTGAATAGCTCTGTAATGTTCTCACTAAAAAATTCAGTATTAGTCATTTTCCCCCTTGGTTTTTAAGTTTTATGTGTTTCTTCTAATAGGTTTGTGTTGTACTTAGAGGATGCACCTTTGTCAAAATATAAAATATTTCACCTAATCTTTCACAGTCTCTCAAATGAGGTTCACTAAAAGATCAATATATGTAAGGACTGATTTTAAGCTTTTTATTGTAATTAAAGGTGTTTTCATACCTACTACTGTCTATTATGATTGTGTTCCTGAAATGTTAACCTATTCAATATGTTCTGTGTACTAGATAATTAGGACAGTTCCCCCAAAGCAAAGATATTAACTAAGGCAGACAGTCAGGGTCTAATAAGATAAGAGAAATAAAAATGCAGAGAAAATTGAGGGAAAAAGTATTTTTAATATAAAGACTAGCAATAGAAATGGATAGTATAAGTACTTGACTTAACCCAAAACATATAATAGAAAAAAAATGCAAATCTCTTTTTCATTATAGGAAATACTGATTGAAAGCTTATATAGAAATAATAAACTGAAATTATATATATATATATATATATATATATATATATATATATATATATGTGTGTGTGTGTGTGTGTATTAAATAACCATTGCAAATATTCAAGTCAGCAAATTGAAAACTGCAAACATCTGTAGCCATCCCCAGTTTTCTTTCCTTCAACACTTTCAGTAATGTAGTGACACAAGTGAAACCTTGTGGCAGTCGCAAAAGCACATAGCTTAAAGATAAACTTTATATAGTTCCTGTTCCTTTCAGGAGACCTCAAACATCACACACATACAGAAACAAATACTCAGTGAATGCATCCATTGATCGGTAACAGTTTGCAGGTTGGTCATATTTTTATTTATTCAACTTTTGTCTTTGCTTTTTTCTATTTTTTTCAAGTAGGGTCAAACACAGTCCTTCTGATCTGCTACAATCAGGTGCTCTCTGTACAATTCTTTCTTCTTCAGTAGGGGATACATTCACCACACTGTTGCATGGCTTTTGATGATCCGAAAAATGTGGGTGTTCCTCAAGAGCTACTGATCTAGATGCCTTCATTGCTAGAAATAGATCAAGGGAGACCTTCTCAAAAAATCTAGAGTCATATCACAAAGAAATTCAAGATGATTAAAGGTTTACTGTTAAATAATGCTCTTACCACTAAGCAAATCCTGTACCTCCTTTAACTTTTGGTAAAAATGCCAAAGAAAGTAGCTATATTAATATGCTACACTTATACTCATTTTATAGCTCATTTTTTTTCTGAAAAAATATGGGTAAATGATCATAATTCTTTAGGTCAAAGAATGAAGCCTATGCCTAACAGAATCAAAACACATTTCAGAATTAACTTATCTATATTGTCAGGAGTAACAAAGACATTTGAGACTGTTGGTGTATCAGAATTTTAGGACAATAAACGTAAAAATACTTATTCATTTGAATTGCAGTTGCATCAACTTTGAAAGGGAGGAATAATTTAACTGACAAGTAAACATAAGAGTATTTTGCAAATATACATCTTAGAGCTAAATACTACAAATGCATAATAAATTGACTTCAGCAAAATTGTGTACTATACAGTTTGTAGAAAATAGTTTGATAAATGTCGTAATTTAACATCTTTATTTATCATGATAATGATGGTAATGGCAAATCCTGAAATCATTCAATGGCCAACACCATAAATTAATGCCACTTTCAAAATAGAGATGGAAAGTTTTATTGTGGTAATTGTTATAAAATGTAAACTTAATTTTAAGGTCTTTTTGTTTGTTTGTTTTGTTTTTGTTGTTTTTTTCTTTTTTATTTTACAAAATGTAACTTAATTTTTATAAAATGTTTTTTTTTTTTTTTTCAGTTTTACAGCCTAAAGAAGAATACATTCCACCAGAAACCATAAGCTGAAAGGCTTTTTGATTCTTGCAGCCCATTCTCACTTTCTCTGATATCCAGTTACTTATTTTTGCCATATGCACAACCGAGATAAAATTACTCAACATTCCTCTTAAGGGGCAAATGTCACTCCCCTTACCTTATTCTTCTGAGCACTACAGCTGACATTCAATTCCTATATTGACATTTCATTATCTGTAAAATGAAGAGAATCAAATTTATATAATAAAAATAAAATCAGTAGATCTTGAACATTTTCACATTTTAAAAAGGCTTGATGTTTGGTAAAAAACAAAGGTAAATACAAAGTATGATTATTGGTGACAAAAAATACTGAATAGAGTTTGAAGAATTAGGAATTATTTGGTGGATCATGGTTCCAGTCACCTACCAGATGTAGAAGCTGTTGCAAATTAACTGAAAAGGAGCCGAGAGTTGAAGAGGAGACAGAAATATCACAAAGAGCTTTTAGTCAGAGCTTAATATTTATAGTATTTTTAGGCAAGTTGAGATTAGTAAAACTTGTATAAATTGGATTCAAAGTTATACCATGTGGGTTAGATTCTGGATTGGCGAAGCTTTAAGAGTGCTCTACTGAAATAACTGTTTTTAAAGTAAGCAACATATTGCCTTTTTATGTGCTGTTGAAATTTATACAATGTGAAGGTAATCTTTGAAAGAGTAAGGATAAAGTTGAAATTAAAGATCCTTAAAATCAATTAACTTACTAAATTGCATATCCTTTTAAAGTGTTTCATAATAAAAATTATCTATTACTGACAGAGAAACCCAAGAAAGCAGAAATTCAGAATTTAGATCTTTTTTTAAAAAATCTGTCTCATTTTTACTGTAGTGCTCAAACTGTCATATCCACTGCAATTAATTCTTCTGTAACTTTATTCTCTGTTCATAGTTTTAACACACAAGTTAAGGGCACAGTCTAATGTAAACCTAGTTGAATTGAAGACAGTGAGAAAATGTATGTAAATACGTATGAAAATATGTATATAAAAGACATGTATTTTTTTAAATGTACTTCTAACCATCAAGTACAAGCGAGTATACTTTTAAGAAATATAATGTTTAAATTTTGTTTTCTCTCATATAATAGCAATTTATGGCTGCTTTATGATTTTGATCAAGCTGTGTCACTCTAAACCAACTTTGCTAACAAAGGGTAAACACAGTAGGGAATGAAATATTTTTTAACAAATAAAAAACACAGCAACAGCATGTATATGATAACAAAAATTAAAAGTTCCTGAGGAAATTAGCTGGCTGTGGTGATGTGTGCCTATAATCCCAGCTACTCGGGAGGCTGAGGTAGGAGAATCAGTGGAGATTGCAGTGAGCTGAGGTAACTCCACAGCACTCCAGCCTGGGTGATAGAGTGAGACTCTGTCTCAAAAAAAAAAAAAAAAAAAAAAAAAAAAAAAAAAAAAAAAAAAGTTTCTGAGTAAATAAGTATATATGAATTAACTTCAATCTGAAGTGCTTGTTATCCCTGAAAATTAGCTTAAATTCGTAGAAGATTATTAGGACCAATCTGAATGTTTCATCTACTTGGATTGGGTGTCTTTTTAGAATCAGAATTGAATAAGACGTATTATATTGAGTATTTTATACTCACAGGAGGTTTAACAAAACTAATCAACAGAAGTAGACTGTATGTTAACTAATCACTAAGTGACTCTTCATCAGAATTGAGCATTGCCAAGAGGCTCTCAGACAGGAGAGATCATGCCCTTTCTCTCTTAAGAGGACCCTGCTCCATAGCTGTGTTACAGTTTCTTCAGGAAAGGAGAACTCTAAAGACAATCACACTATGAATATAATAAATGTCTAATGCAGCAGTCAAGTTCATTGAAGGGTCAAACTGTAAAACTTTAAAATCCAGTTAAGACACTTCTAAGGTGTATTCCGTGAAAGAATTCTTATTCTACTGAATGTCATGTTAACGCTGAATCTAAAATGCTAAATCAAAATAGCATTTCAATAGGATCCAATTTATTATATGAAATAATAATAAAAATGTTAGATATGATATGAAGTACGATTAAGATTTATTTTCTCCTTCTCCTTCTTCTCCTGCTTCTTCTTCTTCCTCTTTTCATTTGTCCCCATCTCTTAAAATCTATGGTCTTTTGAATAAATTTATTTTATTTCCCCATCCTTAGCCTCAAAACTAATCTGTCTTTTCTTAGAATACTTAAAGGTTTCACTGCATTTATTCTGTTACTGTGTGTGTTGCATTTATTTTCCTCTCTCTGTTCTTCGCAAATATTATTTCTTCTTTCTAGAATGCGTTTGCATGCTTTAGAACACATTGCACACATGGTTCTCAGTGTGAGCTACATATTTGGGTTCTCTGAGGGCTGCAGGTTTATTTTGCTATTTCATTGTTTAGGTATGGGTTGCAAATTGTTTTTAAGTTCACCAATTGATTATACTGTTTAGTCAAGTTATGAGCCACTAGAAACCCACCTTAAACACTCTTAAAGATTTAGGACAAGTGACACCTGTATGTTTGTTGCTTTCTATAACACACCTTCAAAAAAAAAAAGAAGTTTTCCTTTCAACCTTTAGCACTTATGCACCAGAGCCTCTTAAACAGTGATTTAAGAATTTAGTTAATTGTGGACATATTACATTGTCTTATTTTGCTTTCTTGTAGATTCTTATGGTCAGATATTATGGATTATCCATCTTTGGTTGGTGCTGTGTCGTGTTTACTTTATATGCTAAGTAAAGTTTTGTTATGTTAGTGTAAACTAACTAATGTATTATCCAGAACTAAATACATTCTAATCCTATAAAATCAAATATACTTGTTCTACAATCTTCACACATGATTTATCAGGAATTGTTAATCAAATAAAGGATGTACTCTTAAATATATATAAGAATTAATATTTAGAGATGTGTGTATATGAACTTCCAAGGAAGAAGAATAAAATCAAAGTTTTTAAAATAAAACAAGAAAAAAACTAAGATATTATTACTATTTGCTTTTTATATTAAAAAATTAAAAAATGAAAAAGGCATACCATATTCTAACCTTACTAAGAGTATGTATGTGGTTTTACTTTTCTCTGAATTTTCATGCTTTGAATAGTACTTAGGTCAATATGGATCTTTGATAGCATTTTTTGGATTTAAAGAATTAAATAAGGAATCTATATGAATCTATTTTTATGTTTCCTATAAAATAAATGTAAATAAATATAGAATCATAAATTTAGACTGAAACAAATAAATTTTTCATTATAAGAATTAGGGACTTCTATGATAAAACATAAGCATATTTACTATAACAATTTCCCTGATAAGGAGTCCCAGCTATCTGAGAACCATTTGTATAGAGTGGTTTACGTACAGTGTTTTTGGTTAGAATACTTGACCATTGGACTATATATTTTTTCCAAGATAATAAATTGTAATAGTCTAGCTATGATTTGGAGATACTTCTCGATAAAATAAGATAACTTAGCTTCAATGTATAATGTGTGCCAAACACTTTGTTGAAGTGGCTTTCTATCCTGGATTAGAGCAAATTTTATACCATGCCTATTTTGAGCTGTTGCTATGGTAACTATGTATGTCTTGTAAAACTGTAAACAATTGTGTAAAATGGTCAAATAGAACACATGTTTATAGCTGGACTAGTTCAGTTCAAATGTATACACTCCATTTTAATATTATCTTTACAAAGAAATATTTATTCACTTCAGTGGATGCTCAGAACCCTATTCCAAAAGATTATGGCCATTTGTGTGTGGGTACATGTGTGTAATTGGGGGGAAAGTGACTTTTCTTTCCATTTTCCAAATCATAATATGAGGAGATTATAATACAGACAACTAAAATTTACAGTTCATCCATATAATTATTATGAGTAGTCTCTGAAAACATGCCAAAAGCTTTTCTAAGAATTAGGCCCTCAGGTATAAAGATTAGCATGGTTAAATTGACTGCTGGCGATTTGAACAACCTCTAAAGGCTCTGCATAAAATCCATTGACAATGAAAATTTTCATTTAAAAAATGTGCTGCCATAGGCAATCCATGCTAACCAATTTATAGTCTCTATTTTTATGTGAGTTTGGAAGAAAATGCTTTTAAATCAGCCAAACAAAACTCCCTAAATATGTTATAGATTAATACATGATGACTTTGCCACCACACAAAAAAAAGACAGAAATTATAAGAAGTCAGAGTACATGCATCTCCTACATGGATCCAGCTCTGCTTGTGAGTTTGAAACAAGGAGTGATGTTTTTGCGGTGTCCTCTATGCTAAATCCCTGATTGAGACAGTGGAATGTAGGAATAAGGTTCTTGTCTAACAACGTTTATTCCCAAGGAAATTGTAACTTTACAAACCCTTATAATATATGGAGGTTAATTATTAGTAGCAACACCACAGCAATACTTGATATTCACACATTTTAAATGTCATACGGAAATAGATGTAGATTCACACACTCAACTAATGAACACATTTTCTACTTAGTAATATATAACTATTGTCACATTTGGGATGTCCTATAGATTTTTGAAAAGTACTGTTAACCAATGAAATGAATAGTGCTTTCTATCTCCTGATTGCTCCTAAATCTGGGGCTAGGAATGTAAAATGTTAAAAAATGCTTACCTCTGACTTATCTTTTGTTTTTTTTTTCCCTATTTTCTGTAAATTTGCTGTATTTATCTATCTAAAGGATGTAATGTTAGCAAATTCAGAGCAGTAAATATACTTAAAAATTCAGTGTGTGGGACAAAAGTCTAACCAACACATTTTTATAGCTAGAATGAGAAAAATGAGAATGTGAGAAATTTTGTGTTTATGCTACTACTTTACAGAATGATACACTTTGACTATGATTACATGTATTAATTACTGAGGATATTTTCTCATTACAGTCACATAAAAGATGAAATTTTATTATCCTTAATAAATCTTGATTTCATTTTATCTATCTTTCAAATATTAACACAGAATGTAAATTACAGAAATAAATAAATCCAAGAGAAAATTGTGATGTCATCTATCTGCTTACAAACTCAAAGAAAATCTTCAGAACTTTCCCAAGGCAGATACCAAGGGTTGGCAATTATATTCAGCAGTACAATAATAGGACACATATACAAAGATAATATCTGTAAGCAGATCAGCCTACTGGAATATGCAGTAGAGTCATATAAAGACTACTTCATATCAGGAAAAATATATTGTGGTTTTAATAGAGTAATAAAATTAGAAGATGAATCAAAATGCAGTAGCATATATATATATATATATATTTATGCTTATTTTCATAGCATATATATGTATATATACCTTTATTTTAATGAAACACACAGTACTATGTTTCATGAAATTTTACCTTGAAATTAATTCAAAAGGCAGGGAGCAATATGAAAGTTTTCAGAGGCACTGAAAACTAAAGGCTCTAGAAAGTTTTTATAGACTACAACTTTTCTTCCTATAAGGGGTTAAATCCCATTTTAAAAAAGAAAGAAAAATTAAAATGTAACTTCTAGTATATAATATTATGTGAGTTAACCATGCACTGATGTAGTTGAAGGAAATTAGGAAAAAACTAAATGTATTGATAAAGTACAATACAAAATATGATGAGATATAGCTGCGGATGCCCTGGTGGTCCCATGGCCTCTCCTACACACAGATTAGAACTTCCTCTGCACAGTAGGAAAAGAAGCCACATACATTTGCAAATCAAAATAAAATGTATAACACAAGAGCTATTCCTCAATTCTATTATATGGACTTTATACATGTAACAAATATATATTGAGTAGCAAGGCCTAGTGCTAGGCAATGGCAATAGAGGAATATATGAGAGATACACTTTCCTTTCTCCTTGTGAACAAAATCTAAAGCAAAATATCTAAACTCTGAACTTATGTGCTAATGGAAAAGCGCATGGATAGGCTGTATGGAACAGCATTTCAGAAGAAAAATATGAGCTACCCATTCAGTAATGTTTTTAATAATACTGCATCATTTCTGCATCACTTATTTATTTTACATTCATGCAATTTAAGCAAATTTGGCACACATTTGTCAAAATAAAATGAACACCAAGGAAGCTGATGGGATTTTGAAAATAACAATAATGATAATGTGTTAAGTTGTAGTTCAACTAGCATTTTTGTGTGAGTGTACCGAACTCCAGGCAACAAACTGGCTGTAAAGGGTAATGATTACCATATAAATCTCTGCTCTCAAGGACTCCAGTTCCAGGTGAAGGGCAAATTGATCATTTAAAATGTGATGAGTATTAAGAAAGAAACAAGAAGCACAAACTATAGGGAAAATATATCCATTATGAGGGTAAGGGGAAATTTTTCTGGAAACAAGTATGCCTCTTACTAAACAATACACTAAGCAAAAGATGTTGGAAGAAGAATTCTGCATATAGGGTTAAATATAAATAAAAGTGCATGATAATAGTACATATGAATGAGGTCAAAGAGCTCTGTCTTATGTTACTGTAATTACTAAGTAATTTAACATAGTACAGGGAAATGAAACAGTAAATTTAAAATGCATAGATTTCTTCCTTTCCAAAGAGATTGGCATTTATTCTAAGACTGATGAGAAATTATTGTAAATACTCTAATACTATGGGTAAAGGAGAAGAAAAGAGGAAAATACGGAATGTGTATTTACCAAAAACTAATTTCCTAAAATACTGTTTTGGGTTAGCTGAGATGGCATTGTCTTGACAGTAGCATGCTCGGGGAGTTGAAGGTAATAAGTTACAATTTAAACTTGTTCCATTTTTTATATTTGTATTACATGCAGAAAAACAATCACCTTATCTAGAGTGGCATTACCCAATTATTTTCTATTTTATCATCTACTCCATTTTCTTCAAGAATAAACCTGAAACTGACGTGGCGGTTCTATGACAAGTGCGCAGTAGAGTGCTGTGAAAGCAATGATGTAGTCAGCCATGCAGACCCTGCTGAGCATGGAGAGACATGAGGACAGAAGCAAAGAGAGAAAAAATTGTACACAGATATTCACAAGCTAGTTTTTAACTATGTATTTACTAAGACAGATATTTTGGTTTCTTAAGTATTTACTGATTAATGAACTATAGATTATGAATTATCAATTTGAGGCACCATACTGTGATCAATTAACCTTGTTCAATGCTATTGTCAGAACGAAATTAGTTAATATATGTAAACTTCAAAGATCAAGCTGTTGAACTAAAATAATACTATTTATCTCTTCACATTCAAAATTTCAAGTGACTAAAAATATGTACTTCTATGGGGGTGTATTCTGCCCTTATTTATAGAATGATTATCTAAAGTGTCATTGAAGACTTCAAACAACTCAGTTGTGTACAAATTTTAAAAAGTAAGGCATATATGAGATTAAAATTGTGAATATTATCTTTTTTATATTATTCATAGTTAAAATTTTAATGATTCTTTGTGCTTCTTTTAAATTCTTTATGATTCTTCATAGTTAAGTTCTTCAAATTTTAAAATACAGTTTTCTGAGATTTATGAAAAGAGAAATACCTGAAAAAAATTACCGTTTGAGTGCAGTAGTTTGCCCCTTCATTGTTAACACTGCAGTGTTCCCAAAAGTGTGTTTATGATTTGTCAGGGTCTTTTTGCTCTTGCTATTACAGAATGTACAGAAAATCACAGTGTTTATTTTATTAATACATAGAATCCTTGCATACATGGTGGTAAATTTCATTAGGAACTTTTTCTAAATTAAGGAGGAAACATAAAAGGCTATAAGTTGTTAATACAAATTGATCTAATAAAATTTGGTATGAAAATATTAAAAAGAAAAAAATACTTCTGTAACAAACAAAACCTGGAGTCAAGTGCAAAAACCAAATACTACCAACTAGAAACTATAAATTTAAACAATTATAAACTTAAACCCAGACTCATTCCACAATGCAACCAGTAGACATTAATGTTTGGAAAAGTATGAAATGAGTATGAGTTGACTGCCTTGAAAGTTCTCAAGTGGAAGAAATAACCTGAGGCTGATTACCAAAGCTGCTGTGACTCTGGTTGAATGATCCCTAATTTGACCCGAAAGTGACAATTTCACCAAAGAACAACAATAAGGAATATATGAAGACAGCCATTTCAACACAATGTTTTCTGAGGTGGGCTGACCTAATGTTCAAAATAGGAAGAGATGTGTCAAAACAGGAAGAAATTGAATGCATCTCCTAAAGAGTGAAAATCCAGAAATATTTAGGATCTAGCTTTTAAGTAGCCAGCCAACAATCTTCAATAGAGAAAGCAAATGTGAATTCAATAAACTGTCACATTCAAAGGAAACCTAATGGGCATATGCTGTAACCTAAGATTATACAAATAAGAATCCAGTAAACGTGAAGGCAGCTATAAAAACTTTCATTAGGTAATATGTAATTTGTATGGTATATGATAGAATTAATAGAGTATATTAATTATAGCATATAGCAAAGAATATAAGCATATTCTGGTTCATCAATATTTTTAAACTACTGGCTTTTATTTTTAATCAAAAATATTTAAAGAGAGGCCTAATTTAAGTTTGTACATATTTAAGACTATTTTTAAAATTTGTGACAATGAGGGAATATCTGAAATAATTTTTTCTTTTTAATGTGAGTCAGAGATTTTTGAAAAAAAATATAAAACATCTTTGCATTTTTAAAAACATTTAGTAATTGCTTTGTATACAAATGTTCCTCAATTAATATTTAATAAATGATCAAATTTATGTCTCCCATCTTTCAAAACCTTTTTCATACTGAGGTTAACATTTATAGATATATACTTCAACTCATGACTAAAAAATTTGCATATGTTCATTTCCCCAGCCTATCCAAAAAATAAAAAAGAAGAATCAGAATGCATAACTATTGTAATGGAAAGTTTGTGCCCCTGTCTTTCACTTGCAGCTCACCTGTTCCCTAGACGCTGCTGACTGTTGACTAATGCCAACTTATGTTTTCTCTGTGAATTGCCCTCACCTAACTGGGAGCCTCCTCTATGTGGAGTCTGTGTTCCCTCAGTATCTGACTTTCAGCTAAATACAAAAGCCTGGATCACTCCCCTCAAGGGAAAAGCTAACTCTGTGGTGTAGTCATATCCCAGAAATTGCATAGGTTGAGACTGAAGTTAGTCTCCAATTTAGACAATGTCTTCGTCGAGTTCATTCTGTACTTTATCTTGTTTCTTTCACTCCCCTTCTTCTGAAAACATTACCCTTAATAAAATATTTGAACAAGTTTCCCAGTTTCAGGCTCTGCTTCTAGGGAACCTGGCCTAATAAAATCATTGAGAAAGATAATCATTGCATTTCAGAAAGAATATGAAATAACTGAGGTGCTAGTAACAACATATTGCAAACACAATTTTAAAAATACTTTAAAATATTTTTTAAATAAGTTAAATGATTTTAATTATTCATTCATTAGTCATTTTCTTTGAAGGCGACTAATGCTTAAGAACCTGTACCTTCTCAATCACTCAATCACATGCAACTACTGGCCTATAAGGTCATTCTGCTGCCTGTCATTTGGGTTTATAAATTCTACATTAGAGAAATAGGTAAAATTATAGACTATAACCTATGTTTTAAGAGGAAAATTGTATATCAAAGATGAATTAGTAATATGTTAATGCATAACTACCACAAAACTTATTGACTCAAAATAACACACATTTCGTACCTTACAGTTTCTGGGAGTCAGCAATCTGGGTTTGACTTAACTAGGTGCTCTACCTGAGGTCTCTCACAGGATCACAATCAAGATGTCAGACATGGGTTGTATCTGAAGGTCCAGTTGCTGATGGATCTACTTCCAAGTTCAGTAGTTGTTGGCAACAATCAGTTCCCCACTGGCTTTTGGCTAGAAATCTTCCACAGATCTTTGTTAATTTGAGTCTTTCCATCAAAGTGTGCAAGCAAAAAAAGCAATGGAGAGGATCATTTAGCAACATTGCAGTCACAAACTTTTGTAAGTTAATTACATAATTGACATCCCATCAACTTACTGTAGTTTATTGATCACTAGGATCAGTTTATATTTACTAGGAGTGAAATACACAAAAGCATGAATACCAGGAAGTGAGTTTCATTAGGAACTAAATTTGAAGTCTTCTTAGCACAGTGGGAAAAAAATCTTTGTTTTCCCTAGAAGTCAGATCTCTAAAGAGCCATTTTAATACAAAAATGTATTAATTCAATTTCACTTGCATTAAAACAATGAAATAATGTCACCCAACTACTACTTTGTGACAAATGTCTCCCAAGAGAGTTGGACACTTGCAGTCTGATCAAATGTACCCAAAAGTGGTTTCACAAACCCTTGAAAGAAAGAATGGAGAGATTTGAAAGAAGAGGAAAGACAGTTATACAAATGGCAAGTTTTTAAATTTTTTCTTTTCTGGATAAGATGATCAATCTTACTAAAATTGCAGATGGATAAAGAAAGGGATAAAGGCAAAGGAATAAAGAAGAAAGCCAGAGTAATATTTTTTTTAAGCTAGTATCAAATCATGTTACTTGTCTTCCTTTAGCCCATCAGTAGCATCTCAGAGCCTTGGGGATTAAACTTATCAGCTCCTCATACTCTGCATGATCTCAAAGTTATTTGGCTCCCACCTAAGTCTGAATTCATTTACTGACTCCTCTATTCCGCACCTGACTTCCCTGCAGTTCAATGGAGTCATCTTTAAGTTCTCATGAACTGCAAAATTTTTCCAACCTTGAGTATAATTTCTTTTCCCTTTGCCTGAAAGTTTTTATTTCACATTTCACATAATGAATGCTTCCCAAGTTGCTATGTTCACTAATAACAAGTCACGGCCACCCTTTCCTCTGAAAATTACTTTTAGCCAAGCAAGAGCCTCTCGTATCTAGAAGCAATTTCTTTCTACTGAGCTATCCCCTCAGACGTGAATCCATGACTTACTGACTAGGATACAAAAAGCATAATTGCCTCTCCTTAGAAAAGACATGAATTGATGTTCATTTTTTCTTTAGAGTAGGTATCATTGTTTATAATTATTTTTATTTATTTATTTTTTGCTTATATTTGTCTATTGCCCCTATTTGGACGAAAGCTCTCAAATGGAAGTAGGATCGATCTTTTTTCTTGGTATCTGTCAAAACCTTAACAATTAAGAAAGTGTCCAAATTATGGTAAGCTCTCAATAAATTTGAGAGTTTTCATTTAAAATTGTGAATTAATTATTTATTTGATCAGAACTGAAGTGGGCTCTTTTGGCCCTATTTAAATTCAAACAATGGCATGTCTTGTCTGTCTTGGCTGCTGCTATGGCTTGGAAATGATTTGTCTTTCCCCACTTAAGCTCTTGTTTGAAATTAATTTCCCCGTCTCAACCACTGCGAGGTGTGATGTGGAGTTGAGTTGTTAGGAAGTGGGCCCAGTGGGAGGTGTTTGGGATGTTGGAGCAGATCTCTCATGTATAGCTTGGTGTTATTCTAGGTAGTTAATGAGTTATGGCACTCATAAGGCTGGACTAGTTCTCTTGGAAATGGACAATTTCCCATGAGAGGGGGTTGGTATAAAGCCAAGACATCCCTCAGCTCCTCTCTTCACACATGTCTGCTTCCCTTTTGACCTTCTCAGCCATGTTATGACTCAGTATGAAAACTCCCACCAGAAGCCAGGGCCATGCCCTTGAACTTCTCAGTCTGCTGAACCATGAGCTAAATAAACCACTTTTCTTTGTAAGTTACCTAGTCTCAAGTATTATTTTATAGCATCACAAAATCTAGTAAGCTTTTTGATGTATATAATTAAAGTAGTACATTGTAGTGCCCCAAAGAGTCACAGTTTATATTTTGGTGCCTATGTAATTATTAATACCACTCCCTTCATTCTCAAAAGTATCTCTCTTGGACTGATAAATTAAATGGCTACTGTATTTGTGTCTCCTAAAACTTTTCTCTGCCAATCCTCTATTAGGTTTATTTATTTATTTATTTATTTTGAGCTTGTTACAAAGAAACATCTTTGGAAGAGTAAAATTTCATCTCTTTCAGGTGTGAGACCTTGAGTAAGTTACTCAAATGTCTTACAATGTGTATTTACTATCTTCTAAAAATATGAATCATACCCACATTGTAGAGCTGTCATGATTTGTAAATGACACAATGCTCATAGAGAATCAGATATTAAGCATTTAAATGATAGTTCTCCTCAACAAAAACAACCATGTGAGCCAAGCTCCCAAGAGTTTATTAAGTATATATATAACATGCTGGGTTAGATGCATAGTTTACTTTCTCGATCTATTGCATTGGGATATGTCGTACATTTAAATGGAGCTTGAGAAAAAAGAAAGCTAGCATACAGGTAGTCAGTATACTTTCTGAAATTTAGTCCTCTCCGTAACAGTCACCCACTTTGATGACCAAGCATTAAAATGTTTATAAATAGTTCTTTTAAGATTTAATAAAATACATTAAAGCTGTACATTTAAGTTGGGAGTAAATGACATCTTTCAATATATATTGATAACCTAAATTACAAATATTAATATAAATAATTATAAAGTAATGAGTATAACTTTAGTTACGTTGAATGTTTTCTTTTTTCTTGAGGAACATAAAGTATCTATGTCAGTATTATCCGAAAATTAAGTTTTTATTTTATGCTGCCAATAAATAACACTTGGGTACATGCATTTAAAAATTAATACTAAGAAGGTTTATTGACCTCAACTTACTTATCAAAGAAAAGAAATCCCTAAAAATATGACAAGGCAATTCGAAAATCAAATAAGCTCCCTACCCACAGCTTTAAAAGTATCTGGGATAAAAAGCCAAAGTGTTTCTATTTGAAACTCAATAGCTCAGTAGAGATTACTAAAGTCAGATTACAATGACATCTTCTTCCCCCAAACTGACAAACAAATAAACAAAAGCTACTTTAATTCGCCAGCTATACACATAAAAGTATAGGAGAAATAAGTCAAAGGCTAGAATTATTCTTGCTTAAAAAATACTGAATATTTTTTGTGTATTAAGAAAGTAAAGGAATAAAAGAATGGCTGCTTCATAGGCAGAGCAGCCCCACACATTTTATCACTGAGAACTCCTACTCTGCCACCTTAAATAAGGGCCTTTTTGTTAACAATTTTTCAAAAAATCAAGTAGAAAAAAATGTTAATGGGCAAGAATGCAGGACTTTTGTCATCCTCGGCAGCTTCTGTTAACCAGCCTTTTCTTACTCTACAATAGCAAGTAGTAGCAATGATAGGAAATGAGAAACTGTTTGACCAGGGTGAGTGATAGAGAGGAAGGTTATCTCATATCTATCAGAAGCCTTAGAACATCTGGAATTGTTCAGTTTAGTTCACAGAGGCTATAAAATGGAAAGCTGGTGGACAGTAATTTAGCGGCTTCCCACTTCATCATGCATCTTTATAATTTTGCAATAGATTTGATATGTTTTTATTTTTGAATGCTAAATGGTGTTCATTATATAAATGAAATGAGCCACTTGGTGACTATGGAGATATTGTTTCTACAATCTGCCAAAAATTAGCTGAACAACTGCCATGAGTGATGATGGGGAACTAAGTCTTTGCATATGCTGAAAAAATATAAAAAATAAATTCCATGTGTATTGCATGTCCTTCAATTCACAGCTGGTTAAGCCATTAAAAGTATCACATTTTTTTCCAATTTGCTTCATGCTGAATGGAATTTATGAGTCTATTTGTAAAATTAGCATTCATACTCCTCTATTATTAAGATTCTGATTATCTTGTTTTCAATTTCCAAGACTACAGCATCAACTCTTTCTCCCTCTAGTTCTCTATTTTGCACCATTTTTTTCATTATTTGATACTAAGTCAAACAGAAGATGGCCTGGCAAAATGGAGAAATCGTGAAAATAATGGATCTAACAATTTTTTAAAAGCTTTGATGAATTTGGAGGTATATGGGTGTGTAGATAACAGCTTCATGGGTGAAATGACAGATAAGAGACAGAAAGAGACACATTTTTCACACACACACACACACACACACACACACACACAGACACAGAGACACCCCCACAGACACCCCTGCCCCCAACACACACACATTTATACATGTGAGTGAATAACATCAATCAACCCTTGCTTAGGGCAGGGGCCCTTTCTTGCTTCCTGGCTCTTCTCATGTGTTAGTTTTTTAAAGTTTAGCTTTCAGTGCTCTATTTATAATAAACTGGTTGATTTTATTATCAATGTTTATGAGTTTCTTCCTGTCTTTTCTGATTATTAAGTTGCTTTCACTTCTTATCCAGTGCTCAGTTTTACCCATTCATTAACTTTTACTCTTAAAAGATCAGGGTTCAAGTTCATTTTATGGCTCCTCATTTAAAAACAATATAACCTCAGATAAAATTAACTTCTCTGAATCTCAATATCTTCATCTAAAAAATGAAGTTATTGTAACTGCTATTTATCTCATTAGAAGTCTGTAAGAATGAATAATAGCAAATGTGAAAAATGTTGTACAGTATAAAGCATACTTAAACTTAAAGAAAGTATTAAAGGCTAAGGCAACATACAAGCCACACTGTGGAACAAGTCATTTCAGTCCATTTAAGGCGCCACATACAACAGTCAGGCAAACGGTAATGTCATAATTTATTTTGTTTGGTTTCCTTTGTTTGCCAAACATAATTTTTACATGTATTAACATGCGGAATAAATAAACCAAGGATCTGTTAATGACTGTGTGCTTCAATGACGGCTTTTCTACCAATTTTGTTGAAAAAAAAATTTTAAGGCATTCATGTTAGAATTATAATTTTGTTTCAGCCCTTAAGATTATAATAAAATGTGATTATTTTTGTGTGTTTTTTAAATTACAGGTTGTAACCATAAGTGCAAAGCTTAAATATGGTATATACAAAATTAGCAACATATTCATAAAATGAAACAATTTTTATAAAATATCTTTGTGGAAATATGAATAATACAAGTGAAAAATACAGTATTAATTGATTCAATCAAGTGTTATCTTTTAAAAATATATTTTTCTAAGACATTTAATCTTAAATTGTTTACATACTATTAAGTTTCTATTCTTAAAAATCCTAATCCTAAATTTGAACATACTGTAATAGGATTCTGAATACAAAGCCAAGGGGAAATGACCCTGATCTTCATTTAATTTGATAACATATCAAGGTTTATAGTGTTCTCCAAACATTAAAAACACAATTAGGCATTTGAGAAATAGGGTGAAAATGGAAAACCTTAATACTTTGAGACCTAAGACATTTGTGTATTTTTCAAAAGTGTTATGAGAATCACAAAAATCTCTACATGATTTTTATATTAAAAACAATTTCTGTTGCCAATAGGAATATCTTAATTTTCATACTCTCAGTGGTATTGTAAAGGTTCTTGTAAGAAACAGAAATAATCATTCTGTTTTATTGTAATTATAAAAGCCATTGGATGCAACTTATTCTTCTGAACATTTTACTAAAAATGTCTTTCTATATTAAGTTTACAAATATTGCTATAACCAAAGTTGAGAATTTGAAGTATTACAAATCTATACTTCTTCTACTGCCTAGAAAAAAATAGAAGAAGCTAGTATTATTATGCTAGCTGTCTAGTTAGTATACTAAACAGTAAAAATATACAGACTACACAGAAACTAACATGCTATTGCAGTCAAATTAGCTTATACATGCTTTTCAATTAAGAGGAAATCTTCATATACATAGGGCCTGGTGATAAGAGAAAAAATGTTTATTTCAAATGTTTCTCTGTAGTATGCTTGGTGAATTAACTAACACTGTTTTCCTCTTTTTTCATTATTGCATAATTACTTTTCATCTCATAAGAAAATTGGGATTCCTTGACACAGGTAGGAAATCTTCCATTTTAACTCAGTAAGACAAAAGGTGTGTGTGCTACCATGAAAATCTTCGTAAATTATCCTAAGAGATGATCTGGCCCAAACAACTGATTGTCAGTTTTTTCTGTTGCAAGAATGTTTACCAAAAAAAAGTGTGCAAATTCTCTAGCATATTGCTAAGAAATGTTTGTCCTAATAGATTCGGGAACTCCCTTAATAATATTCACAGAATCAATTCTGATTCCAAATTATACTTGTCAGAATTGTATTCTGAGTTCAGAATGACACCATTTCCAAGGTTTCTGTGACTCATGGGGCTGATTGCCATCATATGGGCTGGTGACATTTAGTGTCACTGAATGAAGACATAAGTGCAAATTGTTTACTTAAAATGTTTTCAAAGTTGTCTCTATGCAAGAACTCATCCAAAGAAAAAAATGTTCAAGGAATGCATGACCTAAAACTGAATCTGGAGAATTTGGCTGTATTTTTAAACAATACAGAGAGATAGAATTTTGTCTCCTTATAAAAAAAAATGAAATAAACCTGGAAAAGTCTATGCAAAAATATGTGATACTTTGAGCCTTTATAGTTCATGTCCCTGGAGTGAACATAAAACAAAGTTCACAAAGCTCAAGAAGAAGTGTTCAAAGAATAGGGTTGTGTCTTGAAAGCTTTCCTGGTATCCCACCTGGCTCAGTGCAACTGAGTCTTCATTTGATGTAGTTTCCATTCATAGCTGTCATAATCTACAGTGCAGTTCTTTTTACCCGAAAATATGTGTGGTTTTGACAAATGTTTTCCCTAAAATAACCCAGAATACATGAGAAGATTACTAATAGGCATGCTCCTAATAGACTATGTCTTTAATTTTAACATTTGGTAAGTCAAAACTCTAGGAATGCTGATATAAAAATATGATGACTACTTAAGTAATTTAGGGAGAAAAAAATGACCATAACACTACCTTTCTAACACTAATTGAATCACTATAATTATTAACTGACAATATGCACTAAAAATACAAAATTTAAAATTACTTGAGTATTAGTAAAAAAAATACTAAGACAATGTTACCAATTTATTAGCAGTCCTTTGTAGATTATTTATCCTCACAAAAAATAGGCTAGAGGCGTGTGAGTACTCATTTATTCAACCCAGTTAAATCTCACAGGGCATTGGAGGTTTTAAAACAAGATTCCAGGAAAAAAAAAAAAAAGGCTAATTCTGTTTGTTTGTTTTTGTTTGTTTGTTTTTTGAGATGGAGTCTCACTCTATCACTCTATTGCCCAGTCTGGAGTGCAGTGGCATGATATTGGCACTGCAATCTCCACCTCCAGGGTGCATTTTATTGCCTCAGCCTCCCCAGTAGCTGGGATTACAGGGAACTGCCACCGCTCCCAGATAATTTCTGTATTTTTAGTAGAGACAGGGTTTTACTATGTTGACCAGGCTGTTCTGGAACACCTGACCTCAGGTCATCCTCCTACCTGAGCCTCCCAGAGTGCTAGGATTACAGGCATGAGCCACCATACCTGGCCTCTAATTCTTATAAGGGAAATAATACCTCTATTTCATTGACACTTACTTTAGTATTTTTTTAAAGACAATTTCACTTAATACTCCAACACCCCAAAAAAGGCACTATCGATTCTATTGTAATAGTAGAGAAATTGAGCTTTAGTAAACTTGACTAGATAATCTAATAATATTTATCAAGGTACAGAGGCAACTGCAGCTTCAAATTCTTCTTCCAACCAAGAATTTGATGATTCCAAACCATATGGCCCATTCATTCAAATGCTGGCAACAGAATAACCTGTAAGTAAATAAATGTGCTCAGTTCCAAGTTAAACATCAAAAGTAATAGGGCACTCACCAGTAGCAAAGTGTTGGCCAGGAATGGTGAGAGAGGTTACAGAGTGAATCTCAGTGATTAAAGCATTGAAAGTGATGTAATAGTTGTAGAGACCAGAATTCGGGAGGGCTTTAGCAAGTTATCTTCGAAAGCTTCTCTGAATGTTGGATTTTTTTGCACTTTGAAAGAAACAAGCATTAACACTAAAAACATCTTTTTATTTTCAGTCTGAATACTTTAGAAAAGACAGTAAAAGTGAATATCCCTAACTTGTCAAGGAAGAAGATTTCTTCTCTAACAGCAGAAAGACAGTATTAAATCTGACAATTCAAAAAGTCCCCATCTTGTCCCAAGTAAAATTACGTATGTGTGTATGTGTATCTTTACATTTATATGTACGTGTATATCTTTATACTTATCTTTATACATACATATAATTTATAATTTTAAGTGAAGACATTAAAGTATATTAAAAGAATATTATCTGTTCTTACAGCCAACAATTTGAATATAAACTAATATTAGACATTAAAATTATAATTATGTATATTTTTATTTGCTGTAGATCATTAAATACTATATCATTTACCAATTGAAATTCTTCTTCCAATTGTCTCAAAACCAAATACATAGAAGCAAATTTTCTAATTTATATATTTTAAGAATTTATATTTCCCAAAAATTAACTTTATATATATATGAATTCAGGCTTTTACTAATTCACTGGAAAACTTTATATATCACGAACTTCTTTTGTTTGCAATGGAAAAATAAATAATATGACAAACATTGATATTTATTACCAAAAAGGGTAGAAGAGATTTTGAACTTCATATAATCTTACATATTATCATTTTATAGGAGAAGTAGAAAATATTGAGCAGCATGACTTGTTCAACATTCCAGAACAGAGCAAGGATTGAAACTCAAAACTCTGTTTAATGTGGGCCAGTTTATAAACATGTCCATCCTGTCTTCCCCTCTCATTAAGAAGTAGAGCCTATTTCTTCATGCCTTGTATATTTGGTGGCCTAATGTTAGTTGCTTTCTGCCACTTTTACATTAACAAACATGCAAGTAGATGTTTTAAAAATGTGTGTGCATTGAGGCTTGCTCTCTTGCTGCTCTTGGAACCCTGGTAAGCAGAGGATAGATAGCATGCATGATGATTAGTTATGTATCCCAAATGTCTTTATCACCTTGACCAACAGCCTGCTAAACACCTCACATATGAGTGATCATAGTCTAGATTATTAAGTCAATAATCAACATTCCATCTCCTCACAACTGTTTGTATGCGTAAGAGCCAGCCAAGCCAGTATCAAACAAATTAACCTGAAAAATAATAAATATCCAGCAGAACAACAGGATCATCAGTTAAACAAATTATTGTTGCTGAAAGATACTACCTTGTCAAATGATATATTACACAGCAAAAGCAAACTGATACAAATAAATTTTCAACTTCAATATTTAACAAGTTTTTCACAGATCCTCTTTCTAGAGTTACCCCCAAAGTAGAACTCCCATGTATATCATGTTGTTAAAATCAAAGGCAAATGAGAATCTGCTGCTTAAAATTTTTGTAACTACCTTAAATTTTTTTAAAAAATCTCTTCTAATAGAGCACTGCTAAGGCAAACAATTCCCATTAAACATGATAAAATTTTTTTTTAATCAAACACATGTAAGAATTTCAAATTACAGAAATAAAGTACCCTAAATAAAAGTGACTAAGAAGGCAGTTTAATAACCTGGAGACATTAGAGAGAAGAGAAGAATAAATAATAATGATGTTAACAAAACATGTTCACCCTCAATAATAAAAAAATAATAAAAATTCAGAAAGAATTCAGAGAATCTCAAAAAGCTTAGGCATATTGGAATAAATTTATTACTCAATCGTGTATCCTCAGAAGAAAAAAATAGCTAAAACTCAATTAACTGACAGGGAAATATTAAAATT
Organism: Saimiri boliviensis; assembly: GCF_048565385.1. Taxonomy (NCBI): domain Eukaryota; kingdom Metazoa; phylum Chordata; class Mammalia; order Primates; family Cebidae; genus Saimiri; species Saimiri boliviensis. The sequence continues at coordinate 47,715,780 of NC_133463.1, forward strand.
ATCTTTAAATCTTTGGCATTTTATTAATAAAACTATATAGTCAATGTAACACATTAGTCATAATAAAATTATTGGGATAAAAACATATATATTTACAATTAATACTAAATTCCATGAGTGACTAGTCGAAAGCTGTGAGGTGCTTATTTCAGGAATATATAACTTTGGGGGGCAAAATGTTTCCCAGAGAGTTTATACACAAAAGCTTTTAAACAATTAGAGTTTAACTCTTTTAGAATGCTAGGATACTTTGGTTAAATGGTAGCTAACTGATCACAGTGCTCTGATTCTGAGACAAGACAGAATTATATTCTCTACATTCACCACTTTGAGACTGAGGAAAGATGAAAGTAACACTAAAGAACGTTATTCTTTTCTATAACGCATATTTACATTTCAAGTGTTAATCTTAAGTAATATTCAAGCTAACATTAGAATGAACACTGAAACATAATTATAGGTATAGTTTCCATTACACAAAGTGCTATCTTGTAAAACCACTAGAAATTAGTTTCTATTTTTATGTACTTAATAAGCAAGCATGACAAATTTTAAATGCTATAGGTTAGAGGATATCAATGCTTCTTGTATAGATAAGGTTAATCCTCCAAGAAATGAAACACTTAACAAGATATGTGGAGCAATGCAAGTTAAAATCCTTGGGAAATACAGTGTATTACATACGTGAAGACAATTGGAGAGGAAGATCTTCAGGAAGTGCAGAGTATAAGAATTGTAGTAGGAGGAAGTGGAGTGATATATGTGAGGGATGATTTGTGAAATATCTTCTGTGAATTTCAGCACATCAGTTAATTGCTGTAATGTTTCCCTAATTTCCCATTAAAAATGTTAAGGTGACCCATATTCAGCTTAATATGTGGTCATTTTAACTTGATCAGCCTCATGAATTATTTGAACGCTGCATGCAAACGCATGGAATTTTAGAAAAAGGTTATTTTCATTCTTTATCTGTTCAAATTGTCAAAACACAGATTATCTGACTTTCACCAAATTCTCTGTACTTCTCTTACAGCATTTTTTGCCATTCACCATGAAATGCTTTTTATTATAAAAACCAGCTTTCAACTATCTAGACAATAGAATGAATATTCTGTGGAAGAGGAATTAATTTCATCTGCAAAACTATAGCGTTACAGCACATTTTAGAAAATCTATTGGTCTTGACCATATATTTTTTATATAGAATTTTATGCAGGAGAAAAATTAGAATCTGAAAATCAGGTAGTTCTGAAAGGGCATGTCTGGACACATAAGAATTAAGATAAACAGGTTAGTTTGCTTGTTTTGTCTTATTTGCCTTGGTGTCATTTTTTTTTTTGTTAGATATTTAATGATCCAAACTAGTATATTTCTAATTCAGTTATGTACCTACCGTGTCTATTACTTAAAAGTTTTTAGTAACATTAGGAAAGGGTGTGTGTGTTTGTGTGTGTGGTGCATATATTAAAATTATATGCATATTTTAAACTTTCTGATCATTTGAAACACAGATGACTGTTTAAGCTAAAACACAAAGTTTCAAATAGAATAAGAGAAAAAGAGAGGAAGTGAGAAAGAAGGGAAGGAAGGAGGGAGGGAGGACGGGAGGGAAGAAGGGAGGGAGGGAGGAAGAGAACGGAGGGGAGGGGAGGGGAGGGGAGGGGAGGGGAGGGAAACCACCTAAGGAGTTGAAGATAAGAAGTATGAGGTAAGATGGGAAAAAATTATGGATGTTTTCATTGTTTAAGTCTATAGGATACGAAACCAGATTTTTAAAAGGATCCAATTTTGCTCCATTTTATGCTTTGATCCGTTGATTAACATTTGCAACTACTAACTCACTTTTTTGATGGAGGTGACTGTCAGATCGTGCTGCTTCCAGAGCCCAGTACAAACTTTCCAGCTGTGGATGCAGACAGATCAAAGCATATGATGGACTCTCTTACAACACAATCTATCTGGAATCCTAATAATAGTCTGTACTACATGTAAAGAATCAAGTCATTTTTCTCCACTCCTTCAAATAATCAGGGTTTCCTTGTACATGCTATTAATTGATTCAATATGCAGAAGGAATGTCTGAACTTTTCCCACGCCTTTCACTTAAACTTGTTTTTTATAATATACATTAGTCCACCTCCAGAGATTGTTTTAACTCAAATCAGGCTTTTATTTTTTCCATAAAAATGGAGTGGGTAAAACTTGTTATGTTTAGCTTTACATGCTATGCATTTTCTTAAGTTTTATAATTGCTTGTGTATGTGTAGTTGCCTACCCTATGTAATTTTGATACTACTTAACTTGTTTTTGGTAGACTTTTATTACGTTCTTTTAAAAAATATTGAAAGTTTTATCATGAGTATTTTATAAAGATTACTTGGCTTTATTACACTCTACTTAAGATTTTGAAGTCCCTAGTTCAAAGAACTCTCTAATAACTGGTAATTGTCTTTAAGCTTACCACAGTATGAAAGACTGAGGTCTTTTATTTGTTTGTTTTTGTTTGTTTGTTTGTTTTATGTGGGACAGTAGGTGTTTCCTTTATTTTATTCCAGATTCACCATTTGCCTCTTGATAGTTTACTCTCTAGTCAGGTAATTTTGGACATTTTCTACCCAGGAGATACTTTCTATAGCTTAATTGTTTTATGAATCTGGAGCATGGGAGATGTACCCACAGTCAAAGTGTATTCCTTATGTCTTCTGAAGGTAAAAATATAAGGGCCAACTCTTCTAATTTCTAGCCAAATAAGCATGTATTTTATACCTCAGATGTATAAAAGCTGTGTGATGTAATAAAGAGACGACATAAAACACATATAAAAACAGAATTTCTTTCCTCACATAAGTGATTTCATTTTTCTCAGATGGTTTGTAGGGTTGATGAGAAGTCCCTATGTGATAATTGTTTATATATATTCAGAGTAGATAGAATAGTGTCACCCTCTACATCTGATCAAATTTCTTATCCTCATCCTCAATATTTTATCATCATGGCTGGCCTCCAGCAAATATCCTGTTGAACTTTCATATTTTCTCTTCATAACTTTCCATTCACTGATCCTGACTCTACACCTTGACTGTAAATCTCTGCTTGTCCTTGTTGTATTAGGAGTTGAACCCACTGCACAGCCCCTCTTGTAGTAGTCTTTCTTGAACAAAGTCTTCCTTATCATCTATAACGAGTGTTGAGTAATTTCTTTTTCTTTAATAGTTATAATATTAATGACATAAAGAATAAGATTCAGTATTCAAGAGTGCACCTTTGTCTTTGCTCTGGATGACTGATCAGGGATCCACTGTTGAGACTAACTCCTGATTCTATGCTAACAAGGACAGTCCTTGAAGTGTGGCAGGGACAGACTTTGCTTCTTATAATTTTGAATGTATTTTCTGAATCTGGGTTAGAGTTTCAGAATACTTCTGAAAGGTACCTCCTGTGCTGGAAGTACTTCCTGGATTCTTGTTCTGAATGGGATTAAATGAGTTTTTATGGAATCTTATAAGTCTTTTGTTCTGTATTTGAATCTACTCCTCCCATGAGAACTCCTCTGTCAACTGAAACTCTCCTCCTCAAACTCCTCTTGACTATATGCCACTACAACAATAACTCTACTGGTCTCTTTCATTGGTGACATGACTCTACTAAGGGTAATTTGAACTTCAGTGGCTTCTTTGGGAAATGCAAGGTCTCCTAAACTGGCTCCATTAAGAGCTCTCCTTTCCCATCACCTCTTGTATTAGTCCATTTTCACACTGCTGTAAATAACTACCTCAGATTGGGTAATTTATGAAGAAAGGAGGTTTAATTGACTCAGTTCTGCATGGCTAAGGAGACCTTAAGAAACGTACAATCATGGCAGAAGGCAAAGGGGAAGCAAGCCACATTTTACATGGTGGCAGGAGAGAGAGAGAGAAGTGAGGGAAAGTGCCACACATTCAAGCCAATAGATCTTGTGAGAACTCACTCACTATCACAAGAAGAGCATGGGGTAAACCAACCCCATGATCCAATCACCTCCCACATGGCCCCTCTATTGATGTGGGGGGATTACAATTCAAGATGAGATTTGGGTGGGGAAACAAGTTGGGGACATATCCCCTCTGCTCCTCCCTCCTCCTCCCAACACCTTCAGTCTTCCCATCAACTCCTTTGCATTCTTTGTTCATATGTTATGAACAACTGCAACTTATAAGTCTAACAAACTTACATGCCATAAGAAATGCAATGAGACAATCTTACTTTGCCATTTTAAAAGATTTTGAATCTTCCCACTACCAATTTCTCATTTTGATCTCTAATGTTTTAGTTGACAGAAACAGTTTGACTCTTAATGCTATCTACTTGTTTATGACAACATGCGTGTTTTTTCTTTTGTTTTGCTATAAAATTCTGAGTATGTTTGAAAAAAATAACATACAATTAACTCAAAAGTTTAAAATCATCCTTAAAATAACATCAGTTTGGTAGATGGGAACATTTTACACCAAAATGTAATCCAACCTATGATGTTTAACTTGAGCATAAAAGAGCTAAAATTATGGGGTTTGAGTGATTTTCTTTCATTATGCCACTGTTTTTAAAAAGATCCCATGCAAATTTTCTATCGTTATTATTCACCAGCCGAAAAGAAATAGGGACTCACATTGCATATTTCTCTGTTGGACATCATAAGATCAATATGAAAGAAACAAACTACAACAAACCTCATTTTGTGTCTACGATGTGAGAGCTGAATCTATCCATAATTAAGCATGTTTATGGTGCAATGAAGAACAGAGAAAGCTTCTAAACCTAATTTTTTTTCAATTCCTCTAAATCTTTAAAAAGCATATGTGTGTAAATGCTGATATAGTATATTTTTACCACTTTAGATCCCAGAATATTAAGAACATTGACATAAAAAGTTAAGTAAGCATTTACCTTTTAATTAATAAAAAGTAATGGCTATATTGGAGAAATATGAGATTCACACTAGTATGTCTTCAGTATTGTCTTCCTATTTGCTGATCTTTAGAACAATGAATATGTCATACTTCTCAAAAAATGAACATATCATAATTTTCAGTAATGTTGTGGACTTTCAAACCATAGATTTTTAAAGAAAAAATTATGAGCTGGGGTAGGAAGAAGTTGGTTAATGCATGCAAAGTTACAACTAGATGATTGGAATAAGTTCTAGTGTTCAGTAGCATTTTAGAGTGAATATGGTTAACATAATTTAGTGCATATTTTCAAAAACTAGAAAAGATGATTTTGAATGTTCACAATACAAAAAAATGATAAATGTTTGAGATGATGAATATGCTAATAAATCTGATTTGATAACTACACATTGTATGCATGCTTCAAAATCTCACTCTGTAACCTGTAAATATGTACAAACATGTGTCTGCTAAAAGTAAAAGAAAAAAAAATAATAAAATAAGGGTTTCACCACCCCGAAGAAACTGGTAAAATTAGTACAAAAATTGACCATTCTGTAAAATCGTATGGCCCCCACTCACAAAGTAAACTATCCATGCCAGGTGCAGTAGCTCACACCTGTAATCCCAGCACTTTGGAAAACTGAGGTGAGTGGATCACTTGAAGTCATGAGCTCAAGACCAGCCTGGCCAACATGGTGAAACCCTATCTCTACCAAAAATACAAAAATTAGCCTAGTGTGGTGGCATGCACCTGTAATCACAGCTATTGAGGAGGCTGAGGCAGAATAATTGCTTGAGCCCAGGAGGCGGAGGTTGCAGTAACCCAAGATCAAGCCACTGCACTCCATCCTGAGCAACAGAGCAATACTCCATTTAAAATAAATAAATAAATAAATACGTTCATACATACCAAATAAACTATTCAGCTGATAAATACATAAAATATAAAAATCATTTGTTACAGAACTATCTACAATGGTGAAAATTTGGATATAAGTTGTCAGCTAAGAGGATAAATACGTATAGTGTGGAAGACAATTCAATGAGATGTTACATAGTCACTGAAACGATAGATATGCTAAAGAAACAAATGGGTCATACTAGGGGAAAAAAGTGTATATTTATTAAAGTAACAGAAAGCAATACATTTATATATCTCATAAAGTTGAAAGAAAATACACAAACAAAATATTTATAAAGACAAGAACAGGTGATTTCTTGTTTATTAGAAGAAATATATTTTATGCCATTTTCATGTTGTATTTATAATTTTCAATGTTAGAAATTATAATGTAAAATGACTAAACTAATAGTCAAGTTTCCTTGTTAGTATATAGAGAATAACCTATTCTTTATATCATCATCAGAACTAAATCGATTACTAGAGTACATCAAGGAGGAAGAGATAACAGAGTAAGAGACATTAAGAGGTTTTTTCTTTTTGAGTTTTAAAACTCAGTGGCTGGGTGCAGTGGCTTACGCCTGTAATCCCAGCACTTTGGGAGGCCGAAGCGGATGGATCACCTAAGGTCGGGAGTTACAGACCAGCCTGACCAATATGGTGAAACACGGTCTTTACTAAAAAATACAAATATTAGCCGGGCATGATACTGAGTGCCTGTAATTCCAGCTACTCGGGAGGCTGAGGCCAGAGAATTGCTTGAACCCAGGCGGCAGAGGTTGCAGTGATCCAAGATCACACCATTATACTCCAGCTTGGGTGACAGAACAATACTCCATTAAAAAAAAAAAAAAAAAAAAGAAAAACTTAGTGTCTTATTAAGTGAATGCTATTAAAATTATTTATAGCTGTATTTACATGTGAAAAGTGTATTCGATAAATCAGTACAAATAAATGAAGTGGTATCCTTGTAAAAGTGTATGTACGTATTTAAAAATATCTGTATTAAGCAAACTTTAAAATTGCTTCAGTTTCCATTCTAGTGTGATAAAAAGTTTGTAAAATAAAAAGAAGGTTTGGAAATAGCTTCAAGGTAGTTTACATTTTAGACAAAATGTCAAAATGAGCATGACTTCTACCACTCATTCAGTCTCATTTGTGTGTGTGTGTATGTGTGTGTGTGTTTAAAAGAGGACAATTTTGTCCTAAGTGGCCTACTCTGCCACATCTAATGTAGCATTGCTTTGCCTTTGCTGCTCTTTCCAAGTCACTCCTTTCTCTACATTGCAGTAAGAGGGATCTGTGAAAAAGCAATCTTATGATGTGTGCCTGTTTCCAAATGCATTTAATTGTTTAATTTTTGCTCAGAAGATAACCAGTGAAAATCTCATCACAACTTTCAGAAACTGAAGTCTTATTCCTCTCAAACTTCAATTATGAACTTCCCACAAATTTTCCGGTCTTCTTTTATTCATGCTTTTTATTGCTTCAGAGTTTTATGTGTTATTTTTCATGTCCTTAGAATGCTCACCCAAGTTTTTGGCATATGCCTGGCTATCAACTTAACGCTCATCCTTGGGAATACCATCTCCCAGACATCTTACAGAGAGCTCTGTACTATGTACATATTCTCTCCCTCTCTCTCTCTCTCTCTCTCTCTCTCTCTCTCTCTCTCTCTCTCTCTATATATATATATATATATATATATATATATATATATATATACACATATATGTGTGTGTGTGTGTGTGTGTGTGTGTATACATATATATGTATATATATTTAAATACACACACGCATATGAAGTGGTGATATCAGAAGGCTACCACATGCTGAGAAACCTAGGTTAGAGATCTGGAATATTAGACATCATAGCACTCATCAGAGTTACAAATAAATCATCATGTAATTATTTTATAATATCTGTATCTCTCACCAGTCTATTGGCCTTGTAAACCCACAAAACACAGAAATGGTTTCATTTTTGTGTTTATTTTGAATCCCAAATATATATTAATATTCTTCAGTGTACAAGTGACTACAACACTAAACCAACTGACTTTTAAGTTAAAAGAAAATATATAAACTAGCCTAGTCAAACTGGAGTAAGGCCAACTTCAGGATTAGCAATATAGCCCTTAGCCATGTGACTGGACATTGTGAAGCTCTCTCAGGCTCAGCACTCTGACTTCTGAGAGATGGATGCAGAAAAAGCTCTCTGTGGAAGCAGCAGCTCTTCTTCTCTGCATGTTTGCATTCTGGGTGCTATAGGAAAAAAGGGGGAGTCCTCATACATTCACTGGTTCTGTTAGATGATGTGATAGTTTCCACAATGTCACTGAGCGCTGACCAAGGAAATGCACCGTTGACTGGTTTACTAGTGGAGCTGAGGGTTGAAGGATGGAGAATCAGCTTTACCTAACACAGATGGGCAGAGTGGAAGAAGGGTAGATGATCTAAACCCAAACCACAAACTGGTTACCATAAAAAGAGGATGTGATGATTGTGGCAAAACAATAAATATCCACAATGTCTGGTGCTTCACACAGCGTAATGGACAAAAGTATCAACATTAATCTATGGAATGGAAAAATGAATGATGACTCCTAGAAAACTGTGCATGTAAAATGCCATTGATACCTGGTACATTCAATACTATGAAATTAAAGATGTGCATGAATAGATAATGAAAAATATCAAAGAAAAATAAAAAAGAAAGCAAAAAAGTTAAAAACTATTCATATTCATAAGCTCCATAAAATAGTATTTATTAAACTATAGAAGAAAAAGAGGCAATATTTTGCTTTCAAACAAACTTTATATATAAGATCAAAATATGAAAATATTTCTAGTACTTGAAAAACTCTTCTACAATGATTGAAAATGGTATTGTCTTTTCTTTTCATGGCAGGCAAAATAATATTGGTTATGTTAATAAAAACTGGAATGTGATAAAAGAAAAAAAATGTAATTTTTCCTTTTTTTAATGTTTGTTGGCCATTTGTATATCTTCTTTTTAGAATTGTCAAAAAAATACAGTATGGTCTTTCTGTAGAGAAAAAGATAATATGTAAAAGGAGACAGAAACCTTTTGATATAGTTATCCCACTTTGGCTACCTATCCCAGGATTGTTTTTAATTTTTTGTTTTCATAGGTTCTTGAGGAACAGGTGGTATTTGGTTACATGAGTAAGTTTGTTAGTGGTTATTTGTGAGATTTCGGCAGGCCCATCACCTAAGCAGTATACACTGAACCCAAATCATAATATTTTAATCCTCACCCCTTTCCCACGCTTTTCCCCCGAGTCCCCAAAATCCACTGTGTCATTGTTATGCTTCTGCATCCTTATAGCTTAGCTCCCACTTATGAGTGAGAACATATGATGTTTGGTTTCTCAATCCTGGGTTACTTTATTTAGAATAATAGCATCCAATTCCATCTAGATTGCTGTGAATGCTATTAATTCATTCATTTTTATGGCTGAGTAGTAGTCCATCATTTATATACAATGCATGTGGTATATATCATGTATATACATATATATTACATATATGTATATGTACAATATATACACCAGTTTCTTTATCCACTCATTGATAGATGGACATTTGGGTTGATTTCACATTTTTGCAATTCCAAATGGGGCTATCATACATACATGTGCAAGTATCTTTTATGTATAATGACTTCTTTTGCTCTAGATAGATACACATTACTGGGATTCCTGGATCAAATGGTAGTTCCACTTTTAGTTATTTAAGAAATCTCTACGCTGTTTCCCATACTGGTTATGCTAGTTTACATTCCCACCAGGAATGTAGAAATGATCCCTTTTCACTGCATCCACTCCAACATCTATTATTTTTTGATTTGTTGATTATGACCATTCTCGCAGCCCTAAGGTGGTATTGCATCGTGGTTTTGGTTTGTATTTCCCTGATCATTAGTAATGTTGAGCATTTTTAAATGTTTGTTGGCCATTTGCATATCTTCTTTTGAGAATTGTCTATTCATGTATTCATGTCCTTAATCCACTTTTTGATGATATTGTTTGTTTTTTCTTGCTAATTTTTTCCACTTAGTTGTAGAGTCTGGATATTAGCCCTTTGTTAGATATATAGATTGGGAACATTTTCCCCCAATCTATGGGTTGTCTATTTACTCTGCTGACTGTTCCTTTTGCTGTGCAGAAGCTCTTTAGCTTAAGTTGCAGCAATTTATCTTTGTTTTTATTGCATTTGCTTTTGGGTTTTTTGTCACAAAATGTTGCAAGATTATAATTCTAAGTGAAAAAAAGAATTATTTGTTATCAAGTAAGGAAGTAAAACCAAAAAAATGGGGGAATGCGTCAATATATTAATAGTCTTAAAAATTAAGGTGAAATAAATTATTTAAATGGGGTTTTGCTTTTAATAATGAATAAATTAGTGGAGATTCTTATGTTAAATAAAACCACATTAAAGCACAAAGTATATGTTAAATTTAATGACAAGTTTGTAGGAATTCTTCCTGAAATGATTAAAATCAGGAGAATATTTAGGTGACAGTAAATGTCTGATGACATGGGAAAAATAGTTTTTTTTAATAGTTTCTTTTTCAGCCGGTCATGGTAAGTCACACCTGTAATCCTAGCACTTTGTGGGGCTGAGGTGGGTGGATCACCTCAGGTCAGGAGTTTGAGATCAGCCTGGCCAACAAAGTGAAACCCTCTCTTTACCAAAATATACAAAAATTAGCCAGGTGTGGTGGTGCATGCATGTAGTCCCATCTACTCAGGAGGATGAGGCAGAAGAATCACTTGAACCCAGACAGCAGAGGTTATGGTGAGTGGAGATTATGCCACTGCACTCCAGCCTGGGCGACAGAGTGACTGCATCTCGAGAAAAAAGTTTCTCTTTCACTGTTGCTAGTATTTATGATAATGTTCATATAATACATATTATAATTATATGATATGTAATATATTTAAAGTGGTTCAATAATCACATGTACATTCACATGAAACTCCAACAGGTTTCTGTTGAATCTTTTTTCTTTGTAGGTCCTGGGACAAGTTACAGACACTTGGTATTTTTGCCCTGGACTCCGGGTATTAACATCTCACTAACAGTCTACCATATCTAAGAACTAAGAACCTTAGAAAAGAAGGTTTCCTTTTCTCAGGACTCCTTTTCTTGTCTTTAGCTGGAAGTCTCTTTGCTTCCATATCAGAGCAAATATTACTAATAAAAGTAGAAATTATTTCAATTCAAAAATTACATTTAAAAAATTTTGTTTTCTATCCTGACATTCCAGTTTTTCTCCTCATAACCAATATCATTTTCCCTGTCATAAAAAGAAAAGACTATATCATTTTCCATTTTGTAAAAGAGTTTTTCAAGTACTAGAAAATATTTTTATATTTTCCCATACATCTAAATTTCCCTGGAGTTCAGCCAACCACAGAAAAGAAGCAGATTGAATGCAGACTTCACTTTAATTATCCGTGGTCATGAAGAACTGAAATAGCACTGGTATAGATAATCTAAAAACCTAACATAACCTGCAATGTAAAGCCTTTCCCACACTCTGTCATTTCGGAGACTTAATAGGGTGTTAGCCAAGCCGAGTGACCCAAAGGCCATCTTCTCATTTCCCTTTTGGCTGGCTGTAGGGAATGCAAATGAGGGTAAATGGCCATTACAGCAAGCATGAGAACTAGAGAATCACTCCTCTTGAAATTTAGTCTGTACATGATCCAGAAATAGCGATGTTTTCATCACTTTGGAACCAGAATCTGAGAATACAAAATTAGAGAATTCATGTTGATTTATGTTATGTTTTGACTTATTGATTGTCTATTGTATGCCTGAGACAAAACTGGGCATTAGAGTTAAAGTGAGAAAGGGAGGCACATCTTTGTCTTCAGAGGCTGGAAATCTATCTATTATTGCTCTACAAATAACAATATAACAGAAAGTAATTATAATTTCATTAAATTACATCATGCTAATTTTGTATACTACGGTTCATTTTCACTAGTGCCCAGTTTGGTTACAATGAGAAGACAAACACGATTCTAATGAACTTTGGATGGAAACAAATGCTTCTACAATTTCCTCATACATTTAAAGAATAATGACTTTGTGTCCTTTCTCTACTTCTTAAAGTTAGAAAAACTTGGCCAAGTGTGGTATCTGGCACCGGCAATCCCAGCACTTTGGGAGACCAAGGTGGGTGGATCACTTGAGTGTGGGGAACATTCCCGTGTGAGACCCCCAAAAGGCGTGAGTCTCACTATACGGTGAGTTTGATCCCAAACACAGTTTCCTACTGGAGGCAGTTGAGCTATCCGGAAAAAGGAACTTAAAGATGGATGATCAGTTTCTAATATCAACCACAATATCGTTTGGGCCTAAAACTATGTGGTGCTGCTAGACTGAGTGACCCCCTGCCAGCAACCGGTTCCTTTTAACTTTTTTATGACTCTCTCTTTAAGAATAAGTTTTAGCGGAGGTTGCGTTGAGCCGAGATCGCGCCATTGCACTCCAGCCTGGATAACAAGAGCAAAACTCCATCTCAAAAAAAAAAAAAAAAAAAAAAAGAATAAGTTTTAACCTTTTCTTTACTTGCCTGACTGCCTTGTACCCTAGATAATGGTTTAACTGGGGATATTTGCAAAGCAAATGCCACCATAAGTGATGGCTTTGATTTCTGACTCAGAGACTCCTGAATGGGGAAGTTGAGATAAGTTGAGTCAGGAGTAGACAAAGGAGAATCTGGTTAAAAGATATTCTGATGAGCAAAACCAGAAAACCTTTTCACATCTCAGTTCTAAAACAAATCAAGCCAGAGATACCTGCAGCCAGGAGGAATAATGTCTGGATGTAAACAAGCTTTGTGATCACAGGAAATTCTGTTACTTTTTACAACCACTGATTGTGTATCTGACTCTTCAATTGTATAGGCCATGTAAGGTATACATTTGCATTTCCTCTTGCAACCATTGTGTATCTGACTTCTCTATTGTATAGGCCATGTAAGGTATACATTTGCATTTCCTCTTGCTATGATGTAAACCAGAGCAGAAGAAAGTGTATTTATTCCTGGCCTTTGAAAAATAAAATTTGCTGTTTAGGCACGGCCTATTCTGCCCTCCAGACGCCTCACTTTCTCTCTCTGTCTTTATTATTTTTCCAAGCGCACTTTCTCTTCCAGGTATTGGGACCCTCTTGCAGGTCGAGAGACCCCCGGCAGACGTGCCAACCTGTCCCGGATGGTCGCCGACACTTGAGTCCAGAAGTTTTAGAGCAGACTGGCCAACATAGCAAAACCCCATCTGAACTAATAATACAAAAATTAGCCGGGCATGGTGGCACATGCTTGTTGTCCCAGCTATTTGAGAAGCTAAGGCAGAGAATCACATGAACCCTGGAGGTAGAGGTTGCAGTGAGCCAAGATGGAATCACTACACTCCAACCTGGGTGAGGAAAACAAACAAAACAAAACAAAAAAGCAAAATAAACCTGCTCTGACTGAATGTATGATGGTCAATGTAAAACTTAATAATGGTTCTTTCCATAAAATTTAATAGAAAAAACCATTTATACCAGAAAGTATTTGCATTTTTAATAATAATTTATATACGTTGAAAAAATTTGTTTATTAGATGTTTAAATTATATATGATGTTAACATTGAAGTTAGACAAATAAATCTATTTGAGGCATAACTGATTTAAAAAATCTCTATTAGGAAATGATAAAATAGTATACTTGGAGAACCCTTGAAAATCAAACATATAAATAGGTATAGGAGTGTGTGTGTGTGTGTGTGTGTGTGTGTGTGTGTGTGTGTGTGGTTTAGAATACATCCATGAATGTCCTACCATTATCCTTTGAGAAAGGCTTAGAAGTAATTTACTTAGCAGCAATGAGTGCATCTAGAGCTCACATCTTTAGTTATTGTCTTCTATTTTTTTAAAAAAATCATACTAAAGTCCTGTCTTTGATGATTGCACAATTGTTATGCTGGTAAAATGTGTATAAAAAAATCTGTGTATAATTTTTGCCATTTTTCTTGTTATTATATTTAACCAGCAAAACTGAAAAGTCTTTTCAAGGGAAAATAGGTAAAATACACAATTATATTTGTTTTGATGATATATTTGAAAAAGCAATTGATAAGTATGTATTATGGCTCAAACTCTATTTCCTAATAGCTATATAACTAATTGCAAGACAATTACCTAAATTAAATAAAATATTTATAAATAATAAATAATATTAAATAATTACATTTATAAATAATCAGTATTTTTTCTTGTTTAAACATCATATAATCTCTAGTGCTAATTCTATAAACTATTAACAAATTCCCGAGATAAGTGATGAGGCTCTTAAGGATTCCATGGAATCTCGTTATTACGTTTGATTCATTTTAGAAATATTTATAAAATATTTTAGAAAATTTATTTTAAAATTTTGAATTCTGGCTCATGGAATTTTTATAATATATAGATACTGAGTATATCTTATTGAAATAGAAATTTCAATTAAAGACAATTTCTGTGGACTGCTTTCAGAACAGTAAATAGAGACTGAACAAATATTGTTTTCAATGAGGTTAAAAAGCTTTTCTTTTAAATTTGGATACATGTTTCAGCACTTCAAATATTTAATTTTATACTAACTGCATAATTGCTATTTCAATATTTGGGTAAATGTAAATCTAAAAGAAAAGTCCCCCCCTCCACTTTATATATCTTTTCCACACATTCCTTCTGTCCACATACAATCCAGCCTATTAAAATTAATCTGATTCTCTAAAGTTAATCTACTTCATACCTATATATTATTCGGTAATTAAGAAATTGGGATAGTCCTGGTGGCTTATGCCTGTAATCCCAGTACTTTGGGAGGCCAAGGTAAGCGGATTGTTTGAGGTCAGGAGTTGAAGACCAACCTAGCCACCATGGTGAAACCCCACCTCTACTAAACATACAAATATTAATCTGGCAGGATGGCCTGTGTCTGAAATCCCAGCTATTCAGGAGGCTGATGCAGGAGACTAGCTTGAACCTAGAAGTTTGAGGCTGCAGTGAGCTGAGATGGCACCACTGTACTCTAGCCTGGATGACAGAGGGAGATCCTGTCTCAAAAAAAGAAAAAATAATTGAACTAGATTGATTGTTTTGTTTTGTTTTTAATTTATGTGTTTCATTGAGAAAAATTATTCAGAATTCACCACTTTCAACATATTTTAACATTACTGGCATTCATTAATTCATATTATTTAGTGTGAAATACTATTTTCCTAGAAACAATTTGCTGTAATATAAAACTATATCACAAACAATGCTATCTCTTGTATATTCATACATTTATAAAGTGTAGATAACTAAAGGATTAAGTGGGATTAGGATCTTTGTTTTAACATATTTTAAGTTGCAATTTGAAGCCACATCCATGCCTACCAACTTCGTTTTTTAATAGTTTCTACCTCTAAAATTTCAAAGTATTTGTAGATATTTCCCAAGGTGGCTAGGAAAAAGAAAACTACCCTCATTTAAGGTATAATTTTTGTTAATGTAGTTTAGTAGGGGTTTTTCTTTCCATTAAATTGAGGATGAGAATATCTGAAATAATATATACAAGGTTTGAAGGAAGTTTCTTCAGGAAACGAAATTTAAAAACACTTTATTTAACAGAATTCTAAAATAGCACTTAAAAAGAACTTTAATCAAACAAAATATTATGCAAAATATTGTCTTCAGGTGACATCCCCAAATGCCAATTGGATTAAAAAAAAAAAAAATGGACTTCTAAGAAGCTCAAGCAAGAATCACGTTAAATTGAAAAAAGCACATCAAAATTACATAAAAACAAGTCAATTCCAATAGTTAACTTTAGTAACTAAAAAGACATCACATATTCAATGCCTGGGAGATACAGTTTGTAACTTTAGTTGATAACATTGCTTTTATGATACCATGATACCATGATACCCACTTGTATTGAATCCATATATATAAAATTCTTAAACCTATCAATCAAATTTAAAAGTCTAGCCCTAAATCCCACAGGCTCAATGTTAAATTTCCCCACATTTGTCAAACCCGCTTATATTGAATTTCCACTTACATCAACCTATTAGTTTCACCAGCTATGCTGTGTTTTTATAGGGCTTTATACCACTTCCTGGTACCACAGAGAGGAGACGGAAAAATGAAGCAGTAGCCAATGTGCTTTCCTACTTACATTGTATATTATTTTGTTTTATTGAAGTTTCTGTCTAATCTGGAAAGAAGATATATAGTAAGCTTGTTTTGCTTTCTATAGAGTTAAAGCAAACTTGGATGAAATTGTGAAGATATTAAAGCTTGATGAAGTGTTTAACTCTTTTTATCTGTCACATCCTAATTTTGAGATTATAGTTTAAACTTTCAGGTATTTCAGGATAATTGTTCTATTTTAGAACAAAATGGATGAATTTATTTTTCTTTTAGACTGTAAATGTGGTTTGTTTCTAATATATAGAACATAAATCTCAGAGAGTCTAACTTGGGGTTATGTTTGGCACTGGAGATCACAGAGTGGCTGTAAAAACAACGCCTTGTAAAAGAGTGGACATTTATATCACAATATTTTATTTTTGTTCAACCATTCTAGCATAGGCAAATTTAAATTTACCTTTATTACATTTAAGAAAAAATTATTGCTGTTTGCATTTTGCCTGAATAGAAGGAAAACATTTTTATAAACATTCATCTAGCTTTCAAGCTTCGGAGAGACTGTTGCAATCAGATTGAATTTATTGAATATCATTTCAATTTTTCTTTGACTTCTATTAAAACTTTTATTATAAATCTGTTTTAAGCATAAATTTGTTTTAATGATATAGAAGAAAACATGTTATATGAAGAAACAAATTATCTATTTATTTTAGATAAATAAACAGAAAATGAACAATCAAGTTCACTCTGAATACAATTATATTCCAAATGAGTGACTCATGAAAGAGGAAGAGTAAAACGATTTAAGGATGACGTGCTGTTTTTAGCCAGTATTTTCCAAACTGCATCGTATGAGGTGTTCATCACTGCCCTATGGAAAGGGAGCTTCTCAACTGTTTAGATATCAAAATGGAAGTTTGTAACATACATTGAGAAAAAAAAAAAAAAAAAAAACTAGAATTATTCATTAATTATAAAAACTAAAGGTTCCATTGAAAATCATTTATTATTAGGCATTCTAGAGATAGAAAGTTTCCAGAGGTTACTAATCTCAGCTTCCTAAAATCTCATCCATTGAAACTGGTCTGAGAGAAGGTTTGCTAGAGCATTCAG
Source organism: Saimiri boliviensis (assembly GCF_048565385.1). Taxonomy (NCBI): domain Eukaryota; kingdom Metazoa; phylum Chordata; class Mammalia; order Primates; family Cebidae; genus Saimiri; species Saimiri boliviensis. The sequence continues at coordinate 47,732,935 of NC_133463.1, forward strand.
AAGAATAAAAGCTATCTATACATGCAATGTGTAATGGGCACATCAGGGTAAATGTGGTATCAATTCCCTCAAGCATTTATCCTTTCTTTGTGCTACAGGAAACTCAATTGTACTCTTTCAGTTAATTTAAAATGTACAATAAATATGTATATACAAATAAAATGTATAATAAATAAACATAGTTAGGTGGAAAATTATACATTTTTGTGTCAATTTAGAATACTGATTTCAATCCTGTTTCTACCTCTTGAGCTAGGTCTGCAATCTTAATGGATGTTAAGTTTTTCTATTTGTTTTTATTTGCATAATGGTGATAAAATTATGTATTTGTTCTAAAAATTATGATATATGTAAAGAATATAGCGCACTGCTTGAAATTAGTGAGAAATTAATAAATATTAAATAACATACATATACACCTGGACACATTTTCTTACTTATACTTTATGTTTTTATACCACATTATCCTGTGAATATTTAATATATGAAAATATATTACTCATATAATTTTTGTCCAGAGTAACAAAGTTGCAAAAAGCAGAAAACCTGGTCATTATAAAAACATTTTTGCTAACAGGATTTTTATAAGATTGATCATTCAAAATTTGCTGTCTTTTTAAAATATCTTACTGCACCCATTATATTTAAGTTATTATAATTGCTGGAAAATGTCTCCAGAAACTTTAGGAATACACTATAAAGACAGTGTATTAGGAATACACTATAAAAAGAGTGTTTTCCTAAAGTTTCTGGAGATGTTGTACAGCAATTTAAATCATAAACCTTGAAAAAATTGTAGAATTTCTTGCAAGTGATGAATGATGTCAGAAGGACTGTTCAAGTTACAGATTAAATCATTCACAAATAAAAATCTGATTTATTTATACTAGTTAATATATAAGAAAATTAGGATAAGGATGATAGCAAGAGATACCTCTTGAAGGATCAAGGGAAATAATTGAGAAAATTAATAAAGCCCTTTAATATTCTTTAAGTGACCTTATTTATTTTTATCTTCAAAGTCATGTTCAAATAAAAAATAAATGAAAGATGCTGTATAGTACTTTATATAGTTTAACTAGGAAAGACATACATATTAGCAAACCAATGTTTTATTGATTCTTCATTCTAAGACTTACCATTGAAAATTTTTGTTAAATCCAAGACTAAGTAAATTTATTTTTATAATTTTGATTTTACTTAATTAGAAACTAGTTTTCAATTAAATTTTTCATTTTTCAGTGTTTACTAGAAAAATTTTAGTGTCCATTGAGTGGCTTTTACATTTTTCTGATACAAATTGCACTCTGGCAGTAAAGACTTTCAGAAAATTTCAACTCAGCTCAGAAAATGTTAACTGATAGTATGGTAAATTTCATGAATGGATAAGTATGACAGCTTTCTGCATTCATTGTTTAACTGACTGCTTCTAAGTTCATTGATTCATAATCATATAACAAACATTTATGAAGTGCCAACAACTGACTATAATAGAACTAAGTGCAGTAATGGGAAAATAAGAATAAATAAAGCACAGTGCTGCACTTGTGGCATTTTATAGCATGTAGCAGAGATTGACATATAAATTATACTTTTATTCAAGCTATCAAAAGAAATGTAGAAATTACCATGTGAGCAATAAAAGAGGATGGCTCTTTCCTGATCAAAGTAATAATAATAATGTTCTCTTACATAATTCAAAGAGCCAACCTCGTTCTTACCCTATGGTTGACACCATATGCAATTTATTTCATTAATGTATTCATTCAATAAACAATTTGGAAATCTTTTGTCTATAGAAGGCACACATACAAACATATTACAATACACTAAGAGAATTTTAAGAATATAGAGAGCTAACTTACTGCCTATGGCTGTAGACGGAGGACTCTGACGTGACATTTTAACAGTCTCTGAAAAACAAGTAATTTTCCACCTTGGTGGTAAGGGTCCAGAGGAGAGGAGAGACTAAGAATGCATCTTGTGCAAATAGGGAGCAACATGTGCAAGGAAAAAAATGTGAAAGATCAGATGTTTAGGAAAATTCTACCAAACTTTAAAAACTGCTATCATTTTCAAGAAAGTGCTATCTAAGCAAAATGTATGCCTTCCAGGTTCCCACCCAAATTATAGTTTCCATATTAAAGAAGTACTAGAGATATTATGTAAACACAATCACCTATTTATCATGGAATATATACCTTTTAAAAATAGAATTAAATGGGTGATTTTTTCTTTTTAAAATTGAGATACAGCACACATAAATCATGCTAATATTAAATGTTCAGTTCTGTGATTTTTTTTTAAGAAAAAAGCTTACATAGTCACTCATGCAACCACGAACCAGATCATATGCACAAAATTTTCAGCACGTTTGCCTTTTATGCCTCTTTTTCCACTCAGTAACCACCTACCCAGTGTAAACATTATTCTGACTTGTAACATAATAAATTAGTTTGAGTTGTTTCTGAAGGTAATTTAAATACACATGGCATCTATTCTGCTATGTCTAGTTTCCTTCAATCAAAATTTTATTTATTGTACATTTTAAATTAGCTAAAACAGTATAATTGAATTGCTTGTAACACAAAGAAAGGATAAATGCTTAGGCAATTGATACTCCATTTACCCTGATGTGACCATTACACATTATATACCTGTATCAAAATATCTCATGTACCCCATAAATACACATGCCTATTATGTACCCATAGAAGTTAATTTTTTTTTAAATTCTATTTTGAGATTCATCCTGTCTCTTGCATGTATCAGCTTTTGTTTTTCCATTAGAGCTGTATCATATTCCACTGTGTGAATATATCACAATTTATTTATCCTATCTCATGATGTTCACTTCAGTTGTTTCCAGTTTGGGGCTACTACGAATAAAGCTGGTATGAATATATTTATAGTGAATATCAGCATACATTTTTCTTACATGTGTACCCAAGAATGAATTCCAATTAAATTTTGCTTGACATTGTAGAGTATTATAGAAAGATAAATAATACTCATAGTAGTTGTATTTATTTGCTGGGCTGTCGTAAAATTCCTCAGACTAGGTGGTGCAAACAAAAATGTATTTTCACACAGTCCTGGAGACTGAAAGTCCCTGATAGTGGTAGCAGATTTGGTTTCTTCTGGGGCCTCTCTTTGGCTTACAGGTGGCCACCTTCTTGTTGTGTATTTTCATGATGTTTTTCTCTGTGCATGAGTACTCCTGGTGTCTCTTGGTGTTCTCATCTCATCTTCCTATAAAAACACCAGTTACGTTGAGTTAGGGTCTACCCTATTGGCTTCATTTTAACATCTTTAAAGGTCCTAATTTGAAATACAGTCACAATTTGAAAGATGGAAGTCAAGGTTTCAGTATATGAATTTTTGAGAGAGCACAATTCAGTTCATAACAGTAGCTATGTCAGATAATCTGACTGCTAAACTTTTTTAAATCTCTGCAAAAATCCATTAATTCAGAAAGGAATGATTCCCTAAATATTAATTCATTGATTTAAATAGATGTAGTATTTCTTTCTTTTTTTTTTTTTTTTTTTTTTTTTTGAGACGGAGTTTCGCTCTTGTTACCCAGGCTGGAGTGCAACGGCATGATCTCGGCTCACCGCAACCTCCGCCTCCTAGGTTCAGGCAATTCTCCTGCCTCTGCCTCCTGAGTAGCTGGGATTACAGGCACGCACCACCATGCCCAGCTAATTTTTTGTATTTTTAATAGAGACGAGGTTTCACTATGTTGACCAGGATGGTCTCGATCTCTTGACCTCCTGATCCACCCGCCTCGGCCTCCCAAAGTGCTGGGATTACAGGCTTGAGCCACTGCGCCCGGCTTAGATGTAGTATTTCTTAAAATATTTCAGAAAACAACTTAAGTGCAATGAGTAATTGACTTAGTGACCAATAAGAAAATTATAATTTCTTTAGATACATAAATCTATAAAGATGTGTAAAGATGTTTCCAATTCTAAAGAAGTTTTATACACTGCTATATAATATTATAGGTGTTGTTTTATTTGCTACAGTATAAAGTCAAGAAATATTTTCTGATTTTAGAGTAGCTTAGAAAAAAATCCTTTAAAAGAAAATAAATGAGCTTAAATAAATAAACTCCATATACAATGCGCTGATGTGGTCTGGATGTTTGTCCCATGCAAATCTCGTGTTGAAATGTGATTCCGAGTGTTGGAGCTAGGGCCTGATGGGTGATGGGAACTGGTGATTGAATCATGAGGGCAGATCCCTCAAGAATGACTTAGTACATCTCTTCGGTGATAAAAGGGTTCTAACTCAATTTAGTTCATACAATATTTGGTTGTTAAAAATCTGGAACACCCCCCTCTTCACTCTTCCGCTCTCACCCTGTGACATGCCTGCCCTTGCTTTGCCTTCCTTCATGATTGTAACCTACCTGAGGCCCTCACTCCATCTGCTGAAGCCCAGAAAATGCTGGAGCCATGCTTACACACCCTGAAAAACTGAGAGTCAATTAAACCTCTTTCCATTATAAATTACCCAAACTCAGGTATTTCTTTATAGTGATGTAAAAATGGCCTAGTATATGTACATACATTATTTCATATTAACCCTCAGAACACCGAGTAATGTAAGTGTTATTACCCCTGTTTTACCCAGGTGAGAACTGGGGGCCAGATTAGTTAAGTGATCTAGCCTGAGGTGGCAACATCTTTGCCAATAAGTCTAGCTTTTTTAGAATAATCAATATTCATTTACTTGTGCCAAAGGTTGTACTGGGTTCTGAAGGTAGATGCAAAAAGAACCAAAGTGCCTCTCTTTACAGAGCTTAGAGTGTACCATGGAGTTAAATAATTTTTTAAAAGCCAAAACAAATATATTCAATAAACCTACATTGTAATAAAGTAACGGTATTATCTTCTATTTGAATTTCAATTGTATTATGGCCCATAATTTATTAATAGAAACATTTTCTCTAAGGATTTGCCCAAGTTTCATAGATTGCTCAGTTCCCAACCCAGGCATAGTGGCCAACATCATTGACATAGTGGTAATGACAACAGAGGGACTTCATAATTTACACCCACCTTTGCTGAAAATGGTTTGAAACCTACCCACAGTTTTCTAGGACGGCAAAGAAGTCTGATGTTTGAGAGTCAAACACCGAGAAACATTGGGGCTTTTCTCCTGCAGGCTAAGAAACTTTAGGATTTGACTACTTTTGCAACTTCATCTACAGGACTAGTAGGTTTTTTAAGCTCCTGAATTTCCTAAACTCTGAAAAGTTCCCAAACTTACGTGCTCTTGTTGTTGCCTGCTTCCCCACCTATCTTCTCTGTGGGAACCAATAAGGGCTGTGCTCTCTTGTTTCCTTCAGGATTTCCCCCTTGCCCGGCTCCAGCCTAGGAGAACTTTATATAGTCATGGGTAATTGGAGGGGGTGTAATGAGGCTTACTGTAACTCGTTATATACTTCCTATGTGGAAAACCCATTTTGTTAATATATTAAAATACCATCTTACAATAAAACTAACAACAAAAAAAATTAAGAAGTAGGTATTATAGACCAGTGCTGACCTGAGCTGGAGCCATCACAGATTATCAGGACGATTCATAGAAACTGAATTTAGAAGATTGATCCAAAGGGCAAGCGGGAATTAACATGAGAGAAGGGTTGACTGTGTGTGTGATTGTCCTAAAGTAAGGAGAAGGTGGAGGATTTTTGAGGACCCTAAAATGGACAATGTGTGACTGGAAGGCAAAAGCAGGGAGAAAAATTATGACGATGAGGCTGATTGAGGAAGTCAGGGCCATGTAATGCAGGACATTAAAGAGTATGTTAGGGATTTTTGATCTGTGCCCTACAAGTAATTGAAAATTCTTCAGGGTTTTAATTACAGAAGGGACTTAATCAGGTGTGATTTTTCTAAATGATCTAAATAACCGTTAAATAAGAAAAATCTATTGACGTGGACCCAAGGTGCATGCTGAGAAACCAGAGACTATTTAGAAAATGAGTTCCTTTTCAGCAATAAAAAATACCCAATGATAATTAAGCTGTGAATAGATGAGATCTAAGTGCTTACCAGGTGCCAAACACCAAATACTTTTATGTATTATCCCACTGAACTATTGCAAAACAATTAGCCTTGTTTTATAGATAGAGAAAATGAGAAATTAGAGATTTTAAATCTGCCGTAGCTCACATGCTAAGTAAATGCACTATTGTATTTTGATTTAGGTAAAAGAAAAGTCACCAAAGCTTCTACTTTCTCACATCCTTGTTATCAACAGCAGGCATTTGCAAGTTGGCTATGAAGAATTAAACAAAGAAGCTAGAGAAGTAATTTATTTCATGTAAATATTAAAGTGTCTGTAATGCAACCTAATTAGACCTCATGGAAAATTAGCACAAGTTTCACAAATGGTTTTAAAAATGTATATTAGTAATGATCCATATTTGTAATATATAATTTTTGAATATTTCTAATATTCAAGGTAACTAAATTTGAGGATTTTTATATTTATTAATTATATTAATAAATTATATTTTGAGAATCTTACTGTGTACAATGCTAAAAATTAAACATATCTCATATGTTTTATTGAACATTTACCTCTCTGAAAATAAAATCATTTACTTTCCACAAAAATCTCTTTGTGTCACTACACCTTTACTATTTTTCATATCAGTACAGGTTAAAGGTGTAGTATTCGAGTTAAAATAAATAAAATACTAGAGTCCTAACATTTTGTGAAGAAAATGATTCTCCATCATAAATGCCTTCTATCATAAAATATTTAGAAGTACAGTACCAGAATATACCATCTTACCATTTCAACTGTGATCCATAAACACAGTCTGTGGAATCTCAGAGGTGTTCTTGTTTAGTATCAACAAGTGAAAAGTGAACAATAACATCTGTTGTTTGTGAGTTTTCTCCCCATGATTTTTATGTCAGGTTCCAAAGTTGGAGGAGGACAGGTGTTTTTATTTTAAGAGGTAGCTTGTTTCTACCCTTTGCCTTTGGTGTGTGTTATGCTATGATTTTATATTTGACTATGGAAACTAGCAGAAAGAAAATTCTTTTTCATTGAGAGCAGTTAATAATAGAGTTTAGTAAAATATTTTACTGAGAGCCAAGTGTATCACAATTGATCTAATAGTTCTAGTAGCAATCCAACTCTGTAGCATACTGGCTCAAAATCTGGGAGAGTTCCTAAACACCCATACACACAAACACACTTCATAATTTGTTCAAAAAGATAAAATAATATGGAAAAGAACATAGGATAACACACCACAAGGAAGACATAGAAAGATTCTGTTACAGTTGCATCACATTATTGTATATATTTTTGAGAAAAGAATCAATACTAATAATATTGTAATCCTCTGTGTTCCTCTTTTCAGTCTTATGCCCCAGTAAAAATAATTATAATTAATTTTGAAACTATAAATTCTTTTATATTTAGGACAACATATGTATGTATATATATCGTAACTTTTTCTTTTTGACATAAAATAATTTTAAAACTGTATAAAATATACACACTTTGCTTGTTGACTCAATATGACGTTTGTTCACCAACCTATGTTGATACATATAGTTCTAGCTTACATAGTTGGCAGTTGTATAGTATTCCATCGTTCAGATATGCTAACTTGTATTCTTCCATTTCTCTACTACTAGATAGTGAGTTGCAATCGTTTAATAAAAATTCTACTATAAGTATTTTGGGGATATATGATAAAAATTATTTATAATATTTTCTTATGTCCATAGGTGGACATTTTAAGTCATTGGGCCTATACATTTTCAGCTATATACACTGTATTAAATTGCTCTTGGGATTATTTGTAGCAATTCTCCCAGTTCTCCTTTACTTTTCTTGTCAACATCATGCTATTTTTTCTTGAGATGGCATTGTCTAGTTTTGTCTACTAAGTTATATAAGTTATATATGTGTGTGTGTGTGTATATATATATATATATATATATAGCTGCAAAATATAAAAAGGAAATAACAAAGACTATGTTTATTTTATAATAAGGAATTGCATATTTATCTATCAGGAATTGTATATTAACTTGTCTATACCATTCACGAAGTGATCTCATTTAGTCTACTTGTTTTAAATACAATCTATATTTCTAATGACTTTGAAATGTATATCTTTAATTCTTGGCTTCTGGACGTCTACAATGGTTCTAGCCTTGTATAAACAATTGCCTACTATTAATAGAGTGTCCAAATCAGAGTCCCAAATGTTTTCTCACCGAACCTGATGCTCTAACAGTCATCTCCATCACAGTCAATGACTCTCTCATCCTTCCAACCTCATCTCCTGCCTACCTTGTCTCCTCTTTTTCTCTTATATTCCACATCATATTGTATATCCAACCCTGTTGGCACTGCTTTCAAGATACAATATCGGCCATTTCCTAACATCTCTGCCATCATCACCATCATCCACTGTTCAAGAAACCATCATCTCTTCCCTGATTGTTGTAATGGGCTCCCAAGTGGTCTTGCTGCCACCACCCTTGCTGACTTTCAGTCTGTTCTAACAGGAGTCGTCTGCTGAAACCTAGGTCACATTATGTCACTCCTCTGCTCAAAATCCTCTAACTCACTTGAATTAAAATCCAGTTATTGTATGGCCTTCTAGGTCCTACCTGCTCTTGACCTCATAACTGTCAGAAATCTCCTGTAACTTCTTTCACTCTTTTTCATTAAACTACAGACACAGTGGTCTCCAAATTGATCACAGAACACAACAGACATTCCTGTGTGTCAGCTTTGGATGGGAACACTAACTCCCAATATCTACAACATCCACTTTTCTAAGGCTCCTAGCTTTTTACTCAAAAGTCACTTCAGAGATGCTTTCTAGCCTCTACATAAAAAAAATCTCAACAACTCACCACATACAACACACTTAAAAGTAGTATAGTCTCCTTCTCTGCATTATTTTTTTCTCCTTATTCTTATCAATACAAATATGTATTATATTTCAGTTTCACTGGCTCCTCAGGGCTTAGCACAGTGCCCACTCTCTGGAAGGCACAGATAGTGAATATATCTTCATTTAATAAAACATATATTCTAGTGAAAGTTATAGGTTTCTGATGAGTAATAAACCATACCACATTCACATTTAAATTGTATAAATTAAAAACAATTTACCTATTTATAAAAGCCAACTTAATTTGGAAGTATTTGAAGAAATTTCTTTACATTTTCAATGAAGTATGACTTTTGATACAATTACTATTTACTTTGATAAATATCAGAAGCTTTGATTTTTTTAATCATTGAAATATTGCTGTTATACAGAAGGTTTAATCATCTTTCTCTTTGATTATCAAATGTTTTACATACTAAAGTAAATATTTAATTATATAGACATTCAAACCTTTCAAAATACTAGTTGACAATCTCTAATTGTAGCAGGTGTGTCTGTGATATCTTAGGTAAAAAATATATTTTATGATGTAAATGAACCCTGTATTATTATGGTTCCTTTGCTTTCCAAAAAAAGTATGATTATTCAAATACATTTTACTTTATAGTTAAATAATACAAATTTAGCAGTGCTAGCAACTTTTTTCTCTAGGTAAAATATTGCCAATGGAATCTATATATATGTATATGTGTGTGCATTTTACACACACACACACACACACACACACACATCAAGCCTTTGAATGCATCAAGTAAATTCAAAACAGATTACAAGAAAATACATACAAGTTGAATTTATTTGAAAATGAAATCACTTAAAATGCCTGCTGTGAAACAATCATTAGAGTATTGTGAGCTGTATTCTTTGGTTCAGTTTTGCTCACAATACCTAACTCATTATAAATTTACCCACATTTTTTTTAAATTTAATAGCATTTACTCATCCCCATTGTCCCCTGCCTTTGAAATAAGTGAACCACTAACTTTTGATTATAAACTTGTAGCCATAGAAAATTTGAAAAATATAATCGCAGTTTAAAATTAACTCTTTGTCTTTAGATTGAAAAAATGCTTGAGTTGCATATCTTTTCTTAACCACAGGTGATTTTTCATGAGTTTAAAGTACATTTTTTAAAAAAGAGTACTTTCAAATAATTTTCCATGCCTTCATTCAGCAGGTAACCCAAACCTTCATAATCCCCAAATGCTGCACTTCAAAGTTTTGCTCAGGAAAAAAATATTGAAAAGAACAGCCTCTCTTTCCAGTTGATTTAAAACATCACTAGCTTATTTTCAATACACATATGGAGTTACTTTTAAAAAGAAATCTTGGAATATTGCCAGACTACATACAGGAAAGGCCTTTCTCCAGAGAGAGCTAAAATTCATTATCTGAGGTTTGGGACACCCATGTTCCTTCAAAATTTGGACACATCTTTGTTCCTTCATGATTAGTGATAGCAGTTTAACTTAAAATGAGAAAGTACTCAATGTATGACTATAGTCTCAAGAAATCAAATGATTGTTTTGTACTGAAGCTAACTAACAGTAACCTACGTAAATAAAATATCACTTTGCATGATGATCATTTTAGAATATTTTTAATTGATATTACTTACAAAATTATAGCATTCCTTATATGTTTATGAGCAGTATTAAATTAGCTAATTTTAGGCCTTTTGTCATATCTCTCTTCTCATTAAATGGTAAGCTTCTCTCATTTAAATCTATCTGAACTTCATTTTTAGGAAAAAAATCATTACCTGCAAATAATTTGAGGGCTATATAGTTACTTTATTATTGTTTTTAGTGACTATTTTATCATGATAATGTTTAAAAATTTTAAACCTCTTTCTTTTCTTTTTCTTTTTTTTTTTTTCGATAAGGAGTCTTGCTCTGTCGCCCAGGCTGGTATGCAGTGGTGCAATCTTGGCTCACTGCAACCTCCCCCACCTGGGTCAAGTGATTCTCCAACTTCAGCCACATGAGTAGTTGGGATTACAGGAGTGCACCCACATTCCCAAATAATTTTTGAATTTTTAGTAGAGTTGAGGTTTTGCAAGATTGGCCAGGCTGTTTTCAAATTCCTGGGCTCAGCTGATCTACCTGCCTTGACCTTCCAAAGTGCTGGGATTTCAGGTGTGAGCCACCACACCAGGCCCTTTAATTCTGCTTTTGATGCACAAAATGAAGCCAAAAACATTGTTACATCTTAAGAAAAATATTGTTAGCATAATAATTTCAGTAATAGTCAATAATATTTTACTGCAAAGTGGTAATTATTTTTAGATATCTTACAGATTTTTTTCCAAGGCATATAGCACATATTAGAGGTTTTTCTGAAAAGGTAGGAACAAAATTCTCATAACTGATAATAAGCGGCCTATGAATATAAAATGAAATTCATATATACTAATATGAAACGAAGTAAGTAAATACAGACCATGCTCTCTCTCAGAGACAAACGTCTAACATGTGCAGTGCATCCACAAAATTGAATGGAGACTAAGAATATCATTTTTTAAATAACAATTTTATGTATATGAAATAATATGTGTACCTTGTTATATGCTGAGTAAAGAAGTTAAGGGACTTTATTATCCCCATTTTTAATTAGTCAGGAAAGAAATATGCAGAATTACAGAAACTGCATCAATGAAGGAAGAGAAAGCTTCAGCAAGTTGGAGGTGCATTTTATATCACACATAAGCATTACTTACCATGGGAGTTTTTACCCACTTTGTTCTTGCCCACAAAATAGGCATGGAAAGCTTTTGAATCTGCATAATTTGATAAAATCAGGTATTATGAACTTAATAATGAGTTATTTCAAATGGAACCAAAGTGTAAGCTCTTCTTTAAAGAGTAATGGTCGAGCTAGGCAGGATTACTTCTGCAAAATGAATTAGAACACTATGAACTGCAATATATCAGCAATAAGTCTAGCATATTTCAAAACCGCAGCTATTGGAGAAATGAGTCTGAATCACTTGAGCATCACAAATCCTAGGCCATATTTTTATTTCCAGCCTAACCCTTTGTGCTGCTTCCAAGTACGCGGCTCCAGTTGATTTCAAAGGCAGTAGATGAGAGATAAAGAGGAGCAAGGATTGTTCTACCTCAGCAATTCATGATCCCTCTAAGGCCATTGATTTTGAAAGAATATGGAGACCTTGGCGTCTCAGCAGAATAGATTCAGCTACTCTTTTCTATCCTGCTCCCATGAGGTAGCACAAGCATTTATCCAGTTTACCATAGCAAATGATTCTCCATGTCCAGAAAATTACAACACTCTTCCTCTCTTCACTCTGAGGAGTCATAAAACCTAAATTAAACATAACTGTCCAAAGAATGATTTTCAGTAATGTTAACATTTCAACAAGGGAAATAAATGGAAAAATGTGATTTGAGTATTACTAAAATATAAAATATAATAATATAACATTTAAACATCTTAATTTAATATCATTTATTTAAAATATTTACTTATCAAAATTATTAATTTTAAATTAGTTAAACTATTAATCTTAAAGTTGTAGTTGTGGTTAAAAAATATTTTATGGGCATAGGGTAAAGTTGTATAGTATATTACTTAAACATGTGTGCTTATTATTCTCGAAATCATTAAAGCTTTCTAAGTGATATTTCTAAGTGATATTTCATAAATACGTCCCTTATACATGAATAACTTTTTCTCTTTGAATATTTTCATTTCCATGTAAATAGAGTGTGTTTTTGTATTTATTTATAAGCCTCATGCAATTAGAGTATGCTCATAATGTGTTCTGGTGTCCAAACTAGTTTTAATGTCCAAATTAGTTTTAACTAACTTACATAGCTGTGCTAAGATTTCTCAAAATGAACAAATACTTAAAATACAGCTTTATGAACCTCATTAATTAATGTATCACATCTTTCAAAAGAAGTGACTAAAACTATTGAAAGGAAAAAATAACTATGTTTTACATATGTATATATAGTAGTAAATATGTATATGTAGTTGTTTTATATATGTATATATGTAGTAAAAATATTTAACATTAGTTAAATTATTGGCTAGCTTTGATCACTATATTAAATTCCATACATCATTTTGATTGATGCAAAATCTTTGTGAAATAAGCAGTGTTTTGCTGCATTTTACAGATACTGACATGGAGAGTTAGATGGGTTTAGGAATTAACCAGTTACAGATAGGACAAAGCCGGAACATGGACCCAGACTATCTGAGCGAAGAATCCTGTGTTCTTAAATACTCATATATTTTATCATCTTTCTGTTCTAGTGACGTAATGTCTGTGACCAGGAAAATTTTAAGATAAGATTTCTAGAAAAAGAGTCTATCTTTTAGAATTGCATTTTTTTCAATAAATGTTTGTTCAATTGAATTTATAAAATATATACTCTTCTAAAATAGTTGAGTTCCGTAGTGTATCAGAAACCTAACAAAGAAAGCAAAGATGAGGCCCAGGTCCTTGAAGAGCTAGCCCTACAGAGGAGAGGTCAGAGACTTTTTTTTTTTTTTGTATGGAGCCAGAGAGTAAATACTTTTTGGGCCATACAGTTTCTCAAAACTAATGGGCTCTCTTGTTTTTAGCAAGAAATTTGCCACAGAAAATATGTAATAAAGGAGCATGGCTATGCCCCAAGAAATCTTTATTTATAGATATAAAAAATTAAATTTCATATAATGTCAATAATACTATTCCTAATATTCTATCAAATAATATAAATACTGTTCCTCTTCTGATTGTTTCAACCACTTAAAAATGTAAAACTCCTTCTTAGCTTCCAAGCCATACCAAAACAGGCATTGGGTTGAATTTGGCCAGTGAACCTGTGAACCAAGGTTGCCCAACTCCTGCTGTAGAACTGCCACTAGCCACGTACAGCTATTGAGCACTCAATTTGTCTAGTCCAAATTGAGATGTGCTATAAGTATCAAATAAACACCAGATTTTAAAGACTTAGTCTAAAAAATTTCAGTTTCTCATTTATAATTTTTATGTTGATTATGTTTTGAAATAACAAACTTTTGCTACGTCGGGTTAAATATCTTATTGCAATAAAATACACCTTTTTTTTCTGTTTGCTCACCCACTCTACACCTATTTTTTTCTTAAATTGTGCTCAAATTCTTCCCTTCTTGCACCTTTTCTGCTACGTCTCTCTCATTTCATAACTGATCGTATTACCTTCATTGTCTCCCCAACACAGATCTTACTTTTTTGTTTTTTTCTTATTTTAAATCTTCTGGTTGTGCATCATATGGTTTTTAGGAGAAATTTTTGAAGAGTTTTTTCACATCCAGTGCCTTCTGTCTGGGTGCTCTGAGGCAGGGAGTTAGAGGAGGGTAAGAATTCTGGCTTCTGAGCTTACCAACTCTACCTCAGTGAGTACATTCTTATTCTCCTTTTTTCAACATGAAGTAAGATTTCCTCTGAAATATTTTCAATCCTTAGAAACTTGACCAAATATTTCAATCTGGCTTCAAAGTACTTACCAACACAATTTCCATGCTCTTTCACACTTCCTGCAATGAAGTTGTAACAGATGGTAAAATAGGAGATTCTGTGAAGGAAAAAAATAATATAGTCAATTTGAAACACAGAATTTACTAACAAGACAATTATGGGCTTTGCATAATTGCCCTCTTAGTAAATTAGAGTATTGGCCAGAATAGGGAAATAAGAAAAAGTTGTTGTTGAGAGTGAGAAATATGAAGAAACACTTTTAGAGAGAAATAAAGAATGTTGCTATTCCCCTCTCAAAGTTGGGAGCACTCACAGATACTATATCTTTTACCTTAATGCCTTGTTTACTAGTTAAGGTTTTCCAGAGAAACTGAACCAATAGGACATAGATAGATAGATAGATAGATAGATAGATAGATAGATAGATAGATATGTGTATATAAAATACGAACCCTAACTAATATATATATATAACTGAAACCAAAACAATAGGATATACATATTAGAACCCTAATATATATATTTTATATATTACATGTATGCATTACAGTGTGTATGTATGTGCATATTAAACTGAAACTGAACCAATAGGGTGTGTGTATGTGTGTGTGTGTGTGTGTGTGTATGAACACTAACACATATATACATAATGTGTGTGTATATATATATATGAACCCTAATATATATATAATACACACACGCTCTCTCTCTCTCTCTCTCTCTCTCTCTCTATATATATATATATATATATATATATATATATAAAATACAGAAGAGACTTATTAAGAGAATCACCTTATGCATTTGTAGATGCCAACAAGTCTCATGATCTACCGCCTGCAAGCTGAAGAACCAGAAAAGCTGGTAGTGTAACTCAGACTGAGTCTGAAGGCCCAAGAATTAGGAGCACCTATTTGTGAGGGCAGAAGAAGATGAATATCCAAGCTAAAAAAGAGAAAGAGCAAATTAACTTCTTTTCTGGCTCCTTTTTTTTTTTTTTTCTGTTCAGGCTTTATTGTGTTGGATGATGCCCACTCACAATGGTGAGGGAGAATCTTCTTTCCAAAATCTATTGTTTCAAATGCTAATTGCTTCTGGGGAAATACTCACAGACACACCTAGAAATAAGTCTTACCAGCCACCTGGGAATTCCTGAGCCCAGTCAAGTTGACACACAAAATTAATCATCACACCCTGTGAGGGGGTGTCACCAAGCCTGTGAAAATATCTGATATGTGCTCTCTAAAACTAAGTGGAGCCAGGAAGAATGAACTGGTGCCTGACTCACCCTGGAAAGAGCGGCATTCATGGCCCATACTCTACACTTACGTTCTTCCTTAGAAGAAAGCCTAAGCTATGAAGAGAACTGCAAAGTAAACCAAGAGTGAGACTGAGTTATAAGCAAGCTTGTGGCAGAGTGTGTTCCTTAGAGATGAGCTCTGAATTTCCCACAAATGGCCTCATAAAGGGACAAGTCACCTTAACCAACTCCTAGGCTCAGGGAGTGCAAAGCTACCCAGAGAATAAAACCATCTGTTCTATCCCTCAACCTCTCCTGCCTTCTCCCACTTCAACCCTGCTAAAAGGAACAAAAGAAGAAACTAGGGAGCATGGACAGGAATACCCTACCTTCCTCCAGGAACACACTTCCATTTACAGGACTTATCATGGCTTAGAGGGGAGAATAAGCTTTATGTTTAGAATAAATATATCGATTAATATATTGGACTCGACATATTCTAATTTCTGAATTGGGGCTTGATTTTAAAAGTTAAGATTATTTTAGGATTATCTTTTGCTGAAAAGTGAGCGGCAAATTCAAACGACATTTTATTTTAGTCATAGCTCATAAGCCATGTATTTCATATACCATTTATCCAGAATTTACTTCTGTCACACACACACTCATATTCACACATCACTCATCTTTTAGAGGATATATTATTCATTTGTATTCTTTCTACCACTGTTCTCCAATACATACTCTTTACTGATTTCAGAGAAGATCTCTTATGGTGTCAAAGTGCTTCCAAACCCCACCTGTGTCGTCACTTCCCGTATGATGGACCTTTACTTTCACATCAGCTTAGTCTTTGTGTCAAGAGCATCCATTTAAACTTGGGGCATGGTTACACCTAAGCCCTTACTGCAGTTAGGAATACTGAAAGGAATACTACATGGTCTCCTCCTTCAAGAAGTTCATAGCGAAATGGGAGATGCTTGTAACATATAAATCAAAGAGGCTCGGGAGAGGAAAGCATTCGAATTTAACTTTTTGATTTTGTAATTTCCCCCAAAATGGGTAGCCACACTGTCTACAAAAATCAAAGCTACACTATATTTAACTTCATTTCATTGTGGCTATTTGTATTGGGATGTTTTTTCTCCTCTGGATCATAGAAGGGCAAAAAATAAAATAAAATTAAGCTCAATTTCTCACAAAAGATCGAAGTAGAAAAAAATTAAGGCATTTCTAACGTAGCTTAAAAGTCCATATTATTATCCCACTTCCTGAAAAATCTTCTTCTAAAATATTCTTTAGTTCCAATAATAACAATTTAAACTTTAATAGAAACCTTTCCTCGGAGTTAAACCACTTTGTCAGTGATAATCAAAATTGAAATCTAAAAGCACTGTGACAAGATCCTTAACTTTGATTGCTTACAGTTTAATTTTATTTTAAATTTTGCATACTTTCAGATTTTCTTAGATGTTCATAGATTAATTCAATGGTTTACAGATATTTTAGGAACTGATATGGTGCCTACTTTCCAAACTGAGAATGATAATTCTCTAACCAATGTAAGTATGCATACTTATTATGTCAGTTTTCCTAAACCAGTGTTAATCAAAATGTTTATACACAGAAACAATAATAGGAATTTCTCAAAGTTAAAGAAAAGATATCATAGTTACTTTAGTTTAAGCTCCATCAGAGTCTCTCTTGCTTTCACTGAGCCTATTGTGTATTTGTATGACTTGAGGTTTTTGTTTTTAATTCAGAGAATGTTGTTAAGCAAATCAATATAACTTCAAGATGTTGTTTCTGCTATAAGGAGCAATCAGTTCAGGTACCGAAATAGTCTGGAATATTCTGAACTAAATTATCTGAGATGTCGAAAATTCCAAACCATAAATATTAAGTTAAATATTAG